>NC_056739.1:616101217-616191217 GCF_019279795.1 Protopterus annectens
CTGCTGTTGAATCCAGCTCACATATGAACTGTTGTACTACCTGATGTTGTAGGCCTAAACACTGCAGTATGGTGTATGTTCACATTCCCTGGTAACACTGTCTGGTGTGTTTCCTGTAGTCTGCACAGATTACATACCTCATGCATAGGTATCTGTAAGTAGGGGCACACAGTACTATAAGGTACACAGTTAATGCTCATCTGTGTTGTCATACATTTGTGTGTTGTATGTATGTGTAATGTGTGTGTAATGATGCCTGTACCATGGCCACAATCACATGTGTGTTACAGGGTATGTGTGTGTACCTGGCAGCATGTATACTCTGTGACAGCAGTATGCTGGCTATAGTAACAACTGTGCACATATGTCAGGTAGTGGTATGGCATCAAAGACTAGGGTGGATTACCATTGAAACTGTAAATGTGCATTGCAGTCATTGCATGGGATGACAATATTCTTCATCCATTAGCTTGATACATACCCCAGTGTGAGGTTGTGCATTGTATCCCACACAGTGTGCCGAGTGCTTGTGTATACTAGTTTGTTGTATGGAGTGTGGCAGGCACTGTCAGACAGTTGTGGGCTGAGCACTGATATGTGATATTGAACATGTGTATCCCCTGATAGACAGACAGATGCTATATATGGCAGTTAAGTGATATCAGTACATTAGAATATTAACTGTGCCACATGACTTGCTCACATATTTTTCTTTTCCTTCCAGGGTGATGAAACCCACCTTATACAGCAGCAGAGGATCAGGAGATCCACAGAGCCTGGTGCAGAATTACTGTGTGCTGTTTTCCAGGACCAGCCAGAAACAGCATGAGAGGGCTGCACTGTGGCAAGATCTTGTCCATCGGGTAAATGACATAGGCATGCATAACCGGACATATGAGCAGGTACGCCATCACTGCAGTGATTTAATTAGACATGTCCGGCAGCATGCGTCTGATATCCACAGACAACAGCTTGCCACAGGCGGTGGGGTACCTATCCACCCCCCCTCACCAGTGTGGAGGAGCACCTCCTAAGTGTTGTGGCTCCAGGCCAACAACAGCAACATCCACAAACATGTGTCATCATGGAGGCTGGAGCCACCCAGCATGTTGAAATGGAGTGTGCAGGTAACATGCCATATCTGTAGTTGACTGTTCTCTGTACTGGTAGTTTATGCGTGTGTGAGATGTGTACTGTTTGTGTAGCTGTTAACCTGCCTATTCTTCTGCAAGATTGATATTCTGAGCATAATCTGTACACCTGTGAAAGCCACCTGTTGTACTACTGTACTTTATCATACTCACAGTATCAATGGCACAGTTGTGGCCACTGGCAATCACTCTCATATTTTTGCAGGTCCCACTGGAGTGACAGCAAGGCAGCCAATCCATGCTGGTGAGTGTGTAATAACAATACTATTGCTAATGACATGTGCATGTCATATGGAGGTGTAGTCTGTGCACATGTAACACACCTACCATAATGCATGCTGTGCATGTTTGCTGTGAGACTATGCATATCCCATTATTCTCAATAGCTGCCTCACTCACATGCAATACACAGAGCATGACACACATGTGGCAACACAGTACTGGACATTGTATAGGCATACCTGATACACATGTACACAACACACACATGTTTGGCATACACACTACACCTTAGCCTGCTACACATGTCCAATTATGACACCTGCTGTATGGCCACCCTTCAGTATCCCACTTATCATCTACACAGCACACATAATATACCTGAGGGGTAGAGGCCTATCATGTCTTTGTGCAACAGTCTTGAACAAATAATACATTCATATTAGGCAATGCTCATTATTGGCCACCTTACAAACCCATGTAAAAAGTGACTGTGTAATTGTGGATGTAGTCATGTTATTGCATGTCAGGTACAGCATGCTAGCTATCTGTCTGGCACATATTATTATTGTTGACTGACCACAAGAAGCATGTTGATCATGGCTCACGTTACTACACCACATCCAGTTCTGCCGACCACAAAAGTACACATAGCAGTCATTGCGTAGCACCGTCATGTGTTTTGTGTGTGTGTGTGTGTGTGTGTGTGTGTGTGTGTGTGTGTGTGTGTGTGTGTGTGTGCAAATACATGCACCCACAGCTTGTAACACTTGCACAACATTGTTATGTCCTTGTACACATTATGTCCCAGGGTGGAGACAATCACTGAACAACTACACACAAGCATATCAAGTACATGTATACTGTTATTAACAAGGGCTGTCTACACTTGCACTGCATGTTCTTGTGCAACACATAATCTGCATGCTGACACATGTGCAGTGATGTTTTTCCTTGTGATACTGTCATCCACCCTAAAACAGTATTGTGTATGTGTTGGCTTGCAGGTGTGTCCGTGTTTGTATCTGCTGTACTGAGGAGTGTGCCTGTGTGCTTGTGTGCCTGTGTGCCTGTGTCCTTGTGCGCCTGTGTGCTTGTGTGCCTGTGTACATGTGCGCCTGTGTGCATGTGTGCAAGTGTGCATGTGTGCATGTGTGCATGTGTGCCTGTGTGCTAATATCATGTACACATTTGTAAACTGTGTTTCCTATCTTCCTCTCACAGGTTCTGATGTTGCTCTGGTGGAGTGCAGCAGGGAACCTGAAGCCACTGCTGGGGATAGTGATTATGATGATACATGTGTAATGGCACAGGGAGGTGTGACAGGGTCTGTCGTTGGTCAGCCAATGGACACTACACAGCAATCAACCCCATCAATGTGCACAGTCATCCTGCCTATACATCCATTGTCACCAATGTCCTTAGCTGAGGGACAGCATACAGTGGGCATTGACCAGGGTAGTGTGGTATCATTGGCACATGCATCCCCTCACAGCAATCATAGCCAGATTCCTGACATGGTACCACACAGGCAGATGTCCAGGGGTTCTTGTTGGAGCATCCATGGTCGTACTGCCCCTGTCAGACATGCCCACAGAGGTCTTTCAACCTCTGCTATGTTCCGGGCTGTAATGCAGGCACAGGCACGTATGGAACAGTATATGAGACAGGGTCTGAGGGAACTTAGAGCACATCGCACTGCTATGAATGGCACTATGCGTGACGTTGCATCTGCCATCCGTAACATCAGCGAGGTCATTGATAGACATTGGGGGGACACATTAGATCTCTTCCACAACTACATGTCCAGGAGCCAGGACAGTGCAGGACGGTTGAGGCATCGACATGGACGTATGCCAGCAACATTATCAGCTGGCAGTCATCGCGGATGACAACAAACCCACAGCTGCTCCCATAGTGCCAGTACCAGCCCCAGCAATGCTGGATCTGTGCTGTCATTAGACCGTCTGAGAGGACCACGTGCACGTGGCTCTGGACAGTCCCAGCAGGAACATGTGTCCAGTAAACAACCCACTGCTTCTGATGACAGTACTCAGTCTGGGTTAGTACCTGATACTGTCCGTAGCACCCCTGCCAGGCACAGGTACCGTGTCCGTGACCAGAGACAGTGATCTGTATGACCTGGCAGGTACAGTCTGTGGCTGTCCACAAACACTCGTATATGGCAGCCATGTGGTGGAACTGTGTGCATGCATACACCTAGGGCTAACACATACACACACACATTGCAGCAACATTGCACCATGTTGTACGGTTGTCCCTCACTAACACACACACACACACACACACACACACACACACACACACACACACACACATACATGTCAATTGGATGTGTCAATGGCAGACTCTGGCAAACCAAGTACACACCCTGTGCATATGATGAAACTGTGCCACCTCCTGCCATCTGTAACATTGATGCAGGAATAGGGTAGCATGGTGCTGATGCACAGGGTGACTACATAGCACTGTAGTAATATTATCATGTTGTTAACAGTACAGTGTAATGATATTGTTGTGGGTATATTTGAGCATGCATGATGCATTACCTATGTTTGTCATTGCAGTTTTGTATACACCAGTGTTAATTCCCAAAGTGTACTGTCTGCACATGTGCCACATGGCTGTTGTGTGTACCTGTGCCTGCATGTGTTGGGGTGTGGACAGTTCATGTGTGATGTTTGCAGCACTGAGTTGCAGGTATACATTTGTGAACATGGTTAGCATGGAACATGACATGGTTTGACAGTATGCTGTGGGTGATACGGTTTCCAAATGTCAATGGTCTGCATTCTGGTAGTATACACAGCTTACATAGCCTGACATTCAGTGGTCATTACATGGTGTCTCCTCAACTGATACACAGATGTAGGAACCTGGTGTCAGTGATATCCCTGCAGTACTACACTATACCAATAGCCATTCTTACTGAGCCACACACATCCCTGGGAACAATACTCTTTGGCATATAGCAGTCTCATGTACATGCCAACACACTACAGATATGTCCATCCACGACTGCAAATACATACAGTGGCCTACAATGCATTCTACACATGACACACCTAACCACCACAAGGGTATCATATGGACAGATATCTGTTTTCCAAGCCATGCTGTATTGCTGTAACGCAACTGTGGCATTGGCATCGGCATGTAGTTAACATAGTATTCCAACAGTACCATGTAGGTGGTAGCACCCATCATGTAGAACGGGTAATGGTGTGTACATGTGGACAAGTGTTATCTGGTCTTTCCTGTGATATTCACATTTCCAAAGGTATTCTGCAGTCCCTCAGTGTATCACCTAAGCAAGAAGGTGTCTGTATGCATATCGGCAACAGTTGCCATACACCTACACTGGGTGCCCATCACTCACAAACTTTGCTGTGTTTTAATATGTCTGACATATACTCCAGACATGAACCCTCACCCACATTAATCTATCAAAGTTTTCATGGGTGTGTGTCACATAGTTGGCCTAGGACACAGATCACTGCAGTAGCCTGCATTGTCACCAACATACATGTATGGCCTAAGGTCTGGTAAGCTGCGGCACATGCTGGCAAAGGTAACAACTGTATTCATATGGGGCAGGCTTCACACATAGGAACTATTAAAGGTCACAGGTACATATCTGTATGTGGCACACACATACCTGATGTGTGCATTGAAATTACTGTTATAATAATATGTCATACAATAATAAAAGCAAAACACACAACACATTGACAAACACACACATGGCATTTGTAGGATTTTAACCCCTACCTAACTTATGGTACTTGAGAGCGACGCATTAGCACAGCACGCTATTCGCATTACTGGATGATTTCTTTTCTCCTGCTGTATTTATAGGGTGCTGACATCATCAATCTTTCCAAACAGGAATGTACATCTTTTAGTGTGTTATCCCAGTCTTCAAAAAGGCCATTTCTTTCACAGAAAATTGCATACATACATACACACAGCACTTGCAGGATTTAAACCCCTACCTAACTACATTATGATACTTGAGAGAGACGCATTAACACAGCGTGCTATTCGCATTACTGGATAATTTTTCTTCTCTTGCTGTATTAATAGGGTGCTGACATCATCAGTCTTTCCAAAGAAGAATGTACATCTTTAACTATCCCTCAGTATGGGGCATAACAATATCTGTGCATTAACAGATGCCTAGTTCAGGGTCGCATATGCACACTGGCACTGCCAGGTTATGTTCTATAGCATGATTCATGACCACAGGACTTGTAACATACAACAAAAGTAGGGGGTGTATCCATATACATTACAGATACACACACCTCTGGGTTGGAACCACAGCACTAAGCATGACAGGCCATACATATACAACTACCATTGTGCAAAACTGCCTTTTGGTTTGGTGTGTAGTTCAGACTACCCCCCCCCCATACCCAGTAACCACACTTGGCTTTCCTGGGAACAGTGTAGGATATGCAGGTCTTCACACGCACCATTATAGTGGTTGACTTCAGGTACACAAATATTGACTGGGGATACTACTCAGGCCCTCAACAACATCACCCTACAGCCACTACCATTTGTGAATCCATGTGCTATGGCACAACCAGTCACCACACCCACAAGGGGGAATACATCTTGGATCTGATCATCACCAACATGGGGACTCTATGTTCCACACCAGAGGTAGAACCGTCATTGTTAAGATCAGACCATAAACAACTTTCCCTGGACATCCATATCCCGTCCCCACCCCAGCCAAGGAAATCACTGTAAAGAATTTCTCAAAAGCAGACTTTGCAGTTGTGAAGACTGGAGTGGAATACTTCAAAGGCCCCGTGCTGGAGGATAATACAGCCCAATCTGCAGAATCCTTTACAAATGCATTGTATGAGCACCTGCAGGTATGCATTGATCATGCTATCCCAAATAAAACCATGACTCCTCCAAAACAGGAGACCTGTCTGGTTGACCCCAGCCATATATAAGCTGTACAACAGAAGGGGGAAGCTACTACATAACAGAGCAATATCCCACAGACCCACATAGATCATAACCTCTCCTTTGCTAATCACATTGACAGAGCCATTGCAAAGACCTTTATATAGCCCTCCTTATCACATGGGTGTTTGCATGTAGATCATGGGAGGTCATTGTGGCCCTCTACTAGTCACTCATCAGGCCCATGTTTAACTACAATGCCCCTTTTGGGGTGTACCTTACCCAACACCTGCGGCAACTACAGTGAACACAACAGTACCTCCCCAAGAGGATCATGGGCTACACACAGATGTCCTATGCAGCTCAACTAAAGGATCTCCAGCTCTACTCAGTTGCTTAACGCCTACTCAGTGGTGATCTATGCCTGACGTATGCAGCCATTTCAAACCTAGAAGTAATGGATATGCTCCACCTCATAACATCCAAGACCCTTAGAGCTACACACTCCAGGGACTTAAACCTCAGCACAAAAATAAATAGGACATGCTGCAGGGACAGATTCATTACCCAGAGGCTCCCCTCACTCTGGAATTGAATCCCAGTTAAAGTTAGACATAACCCCTCGCCAACCCTCTTCCAGCGAAATACAGCCGCATGGATGGGAAATTGCAATTTAACCCCTGGTAACTCCACTGTGTCCCTGCTTGACAGAGGCACAGCAAACTAGCCTTAAAGGGTGCCATCTGTGACCTACTTTATAGAGGCACAGTAGGCTACTCTACTGGGGAGGTGAACGCCAAATACACTCTGTCTAGGCTTATGAATTCCCTAGGGCAGACAGCCTAGTATTGACCTCTGCACCTATGTTTATGTTTGGGATTCACAATATTTTTTGCTGCTACTGTTTGCAGGTCTTTATTGCCATAGCTTTCCCAGTTTCTATGAACAACTTGTGTATCTGCGTAACATGTTTGATCATGACAGGGTTCCAGTATATTAATATATGTGTCTGTTGTCATTTAACTGTGTGCACTGGGCGGATTGCTGGATCATGGGAGGTTTCTGGCTTAACACATACAACTGCCAGATATGTGTGACTGACTGCTATACTCAGACATGGCCTAAGTGTGTGAGCATGCCCAGTTCAGGCTTTCCATGGTTTGTTGCCTGACATATGTCTCATTTATCCAAGTGTGTGAGCATGCCCAGTGTGACCTTTCCATATGTTGTGGTCTGGAGTCCACTACATTTCTGGTTGTGTGTGAACATGACCAATATTGACATTTATACTGTGTGTGTTGGAAGTCATGTTGTGTTCTTACTGCCAGACTCTTTTGTGTCATAACTCAACAGGGATTATCCTGTGCCTGCAGGGTTTCCATGTGATAGTTTGCAAAGACTTGGCAACATTCTCTCATACTAGCCGAACACTGCAATACTGTCATGGTGTAGTGGTTCAGTGCTTTCACTATGGTGCACAGTATCATGGGTTTGAGTCCCATCACTGCTTTAAATGTTCATACTGAGCAGACCAGACTGGTTAAGGGCCAGTTGGGCAACTATGACCATGTTGCATTTTGTTCAGCTATGGCCTACCTAAACCAGGCTTGTCCGACATTGCTGTATATTCACCAACTTGGGGTGGACATTGCCAAACATTACTCCACATTGACCACAGTTGTACTAGTTGGTGTGTGTGTGATTCTGTTCATAGGTTCATACTAGGCTATCTGCTCTAGGGCATTTATAATCCTAGCCAGAGTGTGTTTGGCTTTCAACACACATTTTACGTGGAGTTTGCCATGACATTTTTCAAGGTTAGTATACTGTGCCTCTGTCTAACAGTGACATAAAAGTGATACCCAGGGTAAACCTACAATCTCGCATCCACTCATCAAGATTCCTCTTGAAGAGAGTCAATGAGGGACTCTGGCTAACCTGGAGTGGGGGTTTACTCAAGAGTGGGGGAGCCTCTGGGTTATGAATCTGTCACTCCAGCTTGTCCTATTTATTTTAGTCCTGAGGTTCATGTCTCTTGAGCGCATAGCTTGATGGGGTTCTGAGTTTCCGAGGTGCAGCATGTCCATTGATTTCAGGTTGGACATGGCTTTATACATCAGACACAGATTGCCTCGGGCAGGCGGTATGCCACTGAGTGGAGCTGCAGTTTCTTTAACTGGGCAGCGAATGGCATGTGTTTGAGCCCTTTGATCCTCCTGGTGAGGTACTTTTGTGGTCTTTCCAGCTGCTGCAGGTGTCTGATAAGGTACATCCCACAAGGGGCATTGTACTCAATTATGGGCCTGATGAGGGATGAGTTAAAAGGCATGATGACCTCCCCTGATGTAGATGTGAATACCTTCATGATTAGGTGGGCTATATGGAATGTTTTTCTAAACACTTTGGCCACGTGGTTATCGAATGAGAGATTGCTATCAGCTTGGGTCCCCAGGTCCCTTATCACTTCTTCCATACTTAATGGGTTACCACCTATGTGGTAATTTGTGGGCACTTAGTTTTTGGCAAAGGGGAGGACTATATACTGTTTTGCATTTAGCCTGAGGACATGGGTCTGGCACCAGTTGTCTGTTTCTATGAGGCCCTTTTGTAGGATGCTTGTGTCAGCTGGAGGGTCGATTATGGTGCCCAGTTTGCAGTCATCTGCAAAATTGTTCACCAACAGTCCTTCTGTGTTGGCCTGTACCTCTGAAAAATATATACCAAACAAGGGAGGTCCCAGGACTGAGCCTTGTGGGATGCCACGTGTAACTGGTTTGGGGTTTGACATGGCTCCAGCATTTCTGACCATGTGGGTTCTGTCCTTGAGCCAGTTTGCAACCCATCTAGTGACATAGGGGTTTATATTGAAGCTGATGATCTTATCTATGATGATCAAGTGGGGTACTGTATGGAAGGCTTTTGCGAGGTCCAGGTAGGCTGTGTGGACCACCTTCCCCTCATCAATGGCCTTGGTGACTGTTTCAAATGACTCAACCAGGTTTAAGAGGCAGGATCTGCCTTTAACAAAGCCAAACTGGGTAGGATCCAGTGTCTGTAGGTCCCCAATATGTTTATTTCTGAGGTCCATGATGATCTTTCCATAGCTTTGCAGACCAAGCTAGTCAGGCTTCTGGGGCGATAGTTTGCAGTATCCATTGAGGCACCACCTTTGTGGAGAGGGACCACTGTTGCTGTACACTGCTCTTTGGGTACATATCCTGTGGTAAAGCTGAGATTGAACAGTGGTTTTATGTTTGTGTTCAATTCTTCTTGGGGTTCATGTTGGACACAGCCCAGGACACCATCTGGTCCCATTGATGCTGTGTGTTTTGCTTTGGAGAGGCTGGCTGTTACCTGAGCATTTGCGATGCCAGGAGGCCAGCACTCTGCTGGGATAGATATTTGCCCTTTTGGTGGGGAAGGGGGGGTAGTTTGCACTGAACCTGTCAGCTCAGATGTTGGCAATGTCTGTGGGTTGGTGTATTTTTTGTCATTTTGGACTACTTCTGAGCATATCTGGGGATTCTCACACAGGTTCCTACCATAAATAAAGAATGCCTTGTGATTATCCTTGGTGTCCTGTACAATTTTTATCTCAAAGATGGCCTTAGACAATCTTATGTGTGGCCGTAGTTTTTCAATAATACTGATCAGAGTTGCCTTCCGTTTTTGGGATTTTGATCTATCATATAGTAGTTTCCTCCTTGTATTGTATGGTTTGTTTATGGCTGGGGTCCACCGGACAGGATGCCTGGCTTTGGAGGATTGGGTCTTGGTTTTATTTGGGATTGCATGATCCATGCGTTCCTGAAGGTGTTCATAGAATGCATTTATAAAGGGTTATGAGGTCTGGGCCATATTTTCCACAGGCACAGGAGCTGTGAAGGATTCCACCCCAGTTTTGAGGAGTGTGACATTTGCTTTAGTGAATAATTTTCACTATGTTTTTCTGGCCATGGGTTTGGATCGGGATGTGAATATCCAGTGGGATTACTCTCTAGTCTGATCTTACCAGTGAGGGATACACTTCTGGTCTTGGGCATAGAGTCCTCAAGTTGGTGATGATCAGGTCCAGTATGTTTTCCCCTGTTGTGGGAGTGGTAGCAAGTTTTTCCATAGCATTTTGGTTTATAAATTCTGGGAATCTTTGGGCTAGGGTGTTGGGGCTAGGGTAATGCTCCCAGTCTATGTTTGGGTAGTTGAAGTCGCCCAATATAATGGAGTTTGGTGAGACCTTCATATTTTCATGTGTTCTCCAGTCGGCCAAGTGTGGTTCCTGGGTTTAGGAGGGTGGTCTGTAGCAGGCTATGAACTAGAAGGCAGTTTTAGCCACTGTTAGTTGCACATGGATAGTCTCCGATGCTTCATGCTGTGCCACAAACCTGGGGGTGTGGGTATCTTTGAAAAATATTGATACTTACCCTCCTTTTGTAGTTTGTTCCATGTTTTGCAGCTGTAAAGCATGGTATGAGGTGTAACCTGTTAATGCTAGGGTGCTATTGGAGCCTTGAACCAGGTTTCTGTTACTGCACAGATATCAACATTCTCCATGCTGAGGAGTGTTTGGAGTGCGTGCATCTTGCAGTTTAGACTTCTGGCATTGAGTAGCATTACTTATAGTTTCTTATCCCTTGTGATACCTATGGAGGTGGGTTTGTGTTTTGAGCCTTACCTAAAAAAGGCACTATGGGGGTGACAAGAGCCTTTGGCAATATCCAAAAGGCCACAGGTGATAGGTGAAATCCATCCCTAGTGAAGCATCATGTCTTGTCAAGCATGTCTTCCCAGGCTGACAGGCATTGTATCCCCTTTCACTGACACAAATACTTAAGCCAATTGTTGTAATTGATCATCTTGTCTTCATATTGTGGCCTCATGTTTGGTGAGGGTAGGATGATACTCAAGGTCATCAAGTTTGCATATACTACATGGTGGTAAATGCTGTTTAGCACTACCTTACATTGCTTAACACATGGCAATCATGCCTCAGATGGTGCTGCAGGGCTGCCTTTGTCAGATGCACATGCTGCACTCCCTATACATGTTTGGAAACAGGTAGTGTCAAGTTAGGCATCCCTTTTACTATATGTGCAAGTCAGAGAGAGGTATCATTTCCAGGGTTCCTACTGAGCCAGTGTATGTGCTATGCATTGCCTCTTTGCCAAGGCCAAGGCATACTGGGCACACCTCCTTCTGCCTACTGGGGCAGGCTCAGGTTGTTCCTCCTCCGAGTCACGCTCTGCCTGTGATGGCCTTAGCACTGGTGGGGAGCTGTTTGGCCCAGGCCTATGCTGGTCCTGCTGCAGCTGTTTTCGCAGAATCATATTATGTAGCATAGCACATACCATGACAATTTGGGTACATGTAGTTGGTGAGTATTGCAAGGCTCCACCAGATGTGTCCAGGCACGGGAACCATGACTTGAGCAACCCAAACACATGCTTGATTACATTTCATGTTTGTGCGTGTGCCTCATTATGGCATTCCTGTTCAGGTGTGTGTGCATTTCTGATGGGTGTCATCAGCCATGGCTCCAGTGCATAGCCAGCATCCCCCACTAAGTGTCCATGTGGGATGTCCCCATTGGCAAATGTCTGGTACAGCTGCATCAGATGCCAGATATGGGAATCATGGTAGCTTCCAGGGCAGCCAGCACACACATTCATTATTATGCCCTGTGCATCACACATGACCTGGCAGTTGATGGAGGGGAAGCCCTTGCGGTTAATGTAGGCCCTACCCCGCTCACCGGCTGGTGCTTTGATGCATATATGCGTGCAGTCTATTGCACCCACTACCTCAGGATATTCTGCTATTTGCTGGAAGAGATGCATATTGCTGGCCAATACCTCACGGGAATTGGGGAAATATATATGATCACCGACATGTGCTGACATGGCATCCAGGAACTTGTGCAGTTCCCTGGATGCTGATGCCTGTGATATCCCCATCATATCATCAGTTGGTCTCTGAAAGGTACCTGTTGCTAGTATTCTTAGGCCAACACATACCTTGGTTTCCACTGGGATGGGTTCCCCTCTGTTGGTTTTGTGTGTGAGGTGTGGCCTGCACAGCTCAACAATTTGCTGCAGGAGGTCTCTGTCCACTCTATAGCGCTCCACTATCTCCAGCTCATGTAACCCCTGGTAGGTGACCCTGGGCCTGTACACTCTTCTCCGTCTCCTCACTGTGGGTTGTCCAGCAGCATTTGTATTGTCACCACCCTCAGCATGTTGCATATGTCACCTTATAACAGCAATGGCAGCCCCTAGCATTTTTTGTCTGAGTGTAGCTTTTTCAGTTTTCACTTCTAGTAGCTTACTCCAGTGTTGCAGTGTCTCTTGAGAGAAACAAACTGCACTGTTGTTTGCAGAGTTTTAAGTGCTGGGCTGGGCTAGTGTTCTGCCTGTGTAATTGCCTGATTCTGATTGTTTGCACCTGCTAGCTCTACTAGTATTCCTGGTAGCTTCCTACTATTTGTTGTGCTTCCTTTTTCCTTTCTGTTTCCTCGTGGGAGTGATGCACATACAAGCGGAAACACACTCACAGCAGCTCACATGCGTGCACACATGCTTAGACGGACTAAAACTTGCTTATTCAGGTTGAAACGCGTGCACACCAGCGCAAACACGCTTACAGGTCTTCCAACAGCCTTATACATGCTTACTCCAGCTTAAACACGCGCACTCACGCTTCCACGCACACACTCTGTCTTACTCGAGCTTACAGGCACGCACACATGCACATACCCTCTCAGCAAGAAGCGTTGATGTTATCCACAGTATACACCTTCCATTTCTTGGCTTTCCCTGGCCTACCTGTTGACACACCTCTTTCCATGATGTCTAACTGACAGCTAACACATGCCACTGTGCTCCAATGAGCTTCACTACTTTCATACATACCCCCCTTGTGATGTCACCTATCTCCTACTCTGTTCCTCCCAATATCCTACTCCTACACTCCACTGGCTGTGCTCATTTGCTATGTAAAAGTGCGAATCACTATCCTAACACTCATTTACATAGGATTGCCTACTAATGCTTGGTTACATGTCTTAGACTGGGCTTCTCCCCTTAGCAACCCCTACTCGGTGGCCATGTTGTCTTCAGCCTGCTATTCCCTTTCATTGTCATTTAACAATTTTCATAAATTCCACGTTTGTGGCTTTTATTGTCTTATTTTATGATTTTTATAGCGCACCCCATTTGCGCAGCACTGCGCTACGCTTAAACATCAGAAATCGCCGAAAAAAAAATTATTTTTATTTTAATTTTGCATCGGGGAAACTTTCCAATGGCCGTATATTTGGCCATTGGCATGCTTCCTCAACCATATGCAACCTTTATTTGGAGCTGACAAGGCTCCATTGTGCTATTTGCAGAATGGTACTCAGTTGTCAACTGAGTACATTTCTGCAGCTAACACGTCTCCTACTCGGACAGGTTTGTGCTTCCTGGATCGCAAATTTACCTCATTTGCATGCCTTTCGGCTGCAAGTGAGGTAATTTGCATATCCCAGCCCTGTCCGTGTAGGAGACATTTTAGGAGCTCTCTTACACACCCCTACAGGCTGTTCCTGGATCGCTCGTCGGACATGATGGTTGCATGGAGTTTTACTCTACTCGTAGACTCCAGGCAAGCCATCGTGAATCCGGCCCTTGGTTTACTCTAATGATGTTGTTTAGCCCAGTTCAATACATGGACAGATCCATGTTGCAGACAGGTGGGCTTTTAGTAGTTTTTTGAACTGGACTATGTTAGTGTTGGATTGGATGTCTAGTTCCAGGCTTTGGCAACAGCACAGGAGTAGAGGGATTTTCCAGCTATGTTTTTGGGTTTTTTTTAATTTGTAATAATACCTTATTACTATAGCGAAGCATCCTTTTATTAGAGTAGTGTGCTAGTAGGTTATTTAGGGCTGGAGTTTTTTTTTTACTCAAATGATTTTTATTTTGATGAAATAGCACAATCATTTAATACATTCATAACATTCAATAACTATTTACAGTATTTACAGTCAGCCTGACAAAAAGGATTCAGATAACATTTGTAGTTAAATAATATGTTAATATATAAACTATGATAGTTAGGAAGAGTTTGGTTCCATCTGTAGGGTATCAATCAAATTCAAAACTTTCCTCCACGGACTATTAACCAATGGCTTTGGAAAAGTTCTTAACTCTTCAGTTCTTTTCTCCATTAGTATGCATTTCTTCAGTGATGATAGGAATTCCTCCATTGTGGGTGCTACATTAGAGTTCCATCTTCTAGTTATACATTTTCTGGCTATTGCTAACATTGTCCACAACAAATACAGGTTATCTTTCTTCATATTATTACTATTACAACATTCAATAAAATTAAAGGCTTTGTCAAAACAAATATATCAGTATAGATAGCCTGAAGAAATGCATTAATCTCATTCCAATATGATTTAATATTAGTACAGTTATAAAAAATATGAGACCAGTCAGCATTAGTGGACAGATGACATCTCCAACATAACTTGCTGTTTGAAGGTTCATTTTTGAGAGTTTCTCAGGTGTCAAAAAGGATCTGTGTAGAAATTTCCAATGAAAGATCCTCCAGAATTGTGAGTAAGAAGTTAGTTTAACTGAAAATAAAATGTTTGTTTTATCTTCCATTGATAATGATACTTGAAACCCTTTAGTTAGGTATTGCCAGTAAGAATCTTTAGGGGCTATCTTATAGACAAAGTGTTATATAGATATGATAATTCATTCTTAACATTGATATTATTATATAGAATTCCAAAAATCCAGTTTATAATTTTTGGTACAGTTTTGAAGGATGAGTTATTTATTATTCTACACAGATCCTTACTGTATGCTGTGACACTCTGAAGAACCAACCAGTCATTAGGGGATAGGCCATAGGTTTACAATATATTTTGTGTGGTCAAAGCTTGTTGGTTTTCAATACATTGCAACCAACAAAATAGGTTATTGTTTTCCCATAAACCAAAAATATATCTATGTTTTTAATCAGGGAAATCCCTTGTAATAGTCAATGGTATTAAAAATCTATGCCACAGTTTTATATCTAAATTTGTGTTAATGAATTTTCTAAACACATCAAAAATATTGTTTATTAGTGGTAGTTTAGTTAATTTTGTTGTACTATGCTGTAAACTGAAACTTAAATAGTGCCATATCTTGGTATCTTTGTCAGTTACCAACGCATTCTTTGAGGGCTGGAGTTTTTTAAGGCTGGTTTATTATTTGGTGAGCCATTTTGAGCTGGTTGTATTTTAGTATTGTGGGGAATTCAAACCATGAGAGCTTTCTGAGAGAGTGGCAATGGTGGGATCTATAGCTGAGAGAGTGGCAATGGTGGGATCTATAGCTGAGAGAGTGGCAATGGTGGGATCTATAGATGAGAGAGTGGCAATGGTGGGATCTATAGCTGCAGCAAACTTTGCAATTTTATTATAACAAGTATTTAGTATTGTTATATCTGTTTTTCTTATGTTGGTAAAGACAGGGGATGCATAAAGTAATGTTGAAATAAGGTGGGTTCTGGCAATAGTGGCTCTGGTGTCGGCTATGAGATAATGTTTGCTGCTGTAGAGGCACCCTAGTTTTTTGTGCACTTTTTGACAGCTTGGGCTATATGAATGTCAAATAACATATTCTAATCAATAGTAACCCCTAATAGCTTAGTACTAGAAACTGGAGTTATGACGGTGTCATTGGCTGAGATAATTTTGAATGGAGGGGAGGTATCAAGGGCTCTAGTAGGGTGAAACAGGATGAGTTTGTTTTTTTTTTGGGGGGGGTCAGTATTAGTTGAGCATTAGCTAACCAAGCTTCTATAGCTGTAAATGACTGTTGAGTTATTTGTTCTACTTGGAAGATAGGAGTGGCGCATATTAGACTTGAATCGTCCCCATACTGTATGATTGGGGCATCTCTTGTGGCTGTATTGAGTTTGTTTGTAAAAACTGTAAAAAAGAATGGGCCAAAGATAGAACCTTGTGAGACTCCTTGAGTAATGGGCAGAAGTGGGGAGAGTTTTTGGTGCCATAATACTGCTTGTTGACGGCCATCTAGATAGTCTTGATCATGTAATAACTTACTATTTGTAATGTGCATCATGCAGTAACTTACTATTGGTAATGTGCATCATGCAGTAACTTATACATAACATGCATCATGCAATAGCTAACTATTGGTAAAGAGCATTGTGCAATAACTTGCTATACGGAACATGTACATCATACAAGACTACTACTACTATATATAACATATGCATTTGGCAATACCTTGTTATAGGCAATATGTACATCATGCAATAGCTTGCTATTGAAGCTAAAGGAATTCAAATCTTCTCACATATTGAAAGCATTATTGGAGTCCAGCTTTGACAGCCATAAAGGAAATGTTTAACAGAATGTTATTTTGCCCATATCCCTTTTCCTGCAGCATAACCATCTATATACAGTACTTACAGGGTGTTAATTTCAATTAGAGAATGGGTGACCTGTAGATCGCACCCTGATTGGAGAACAAATGTTCTGCAGCAGGGTGTTAATCTACAGGTAATGCCTGCAGAAAAAAAAAGAGTCCATTGCTTCATGGCAGCATATCAAGCTGCTGTGGAGCTCAGACTGAAATTAACTTAACGGCCGCCATTATTCTACGCTTGCTAATCAGGGTTTCTGCTGTTTATTGAGTGTAAAATATATAACAAAAAAAGAAAATTAAAAAAAAAAAGTGTGTGTGTATTTATGTCTGTGTGTGAGTGTATGCGTGCATGTAAGTATTTTACACTCACCAAGCAGTGCTTTTACTGTTTAGTGAGTGAAAAAACTAAATAAAACAGAAAAAAGTGTATGTTTATGCTTATGTCTATATGTCTGCATATTATGTTTCAGTCTGTGTGTGAGAATATATGTGCTTGTGTGCATGAAAGCAAGGTGTGTGTGAGTGAGAGAGAGAGAGAAAGAGTAGAAGCAATCGAACACTGGTAGTAGAGCAGTAAAGCGGTTTGCATACCTTCCGACCTTTTAGCTCAAATTTCTGAATAACACCTAAAATAAAGGGAGAACAAATGCTCAAAATAGGAACATTTTTTAACTAATTATAAAAATCAGGAAGTTGCTTGAATAATAGGACTTGTGCTAGTATGTATTTTCTGAAGTGCAAGTGTGTGTGTGTGTTTGCATGCGTGTGTGTGTGTGTGTGTGTGTGTGTGTGTGTGTGTGTGTGTGTGTGTGTGTGTGTGTGTGTGTGTGTGTGTGTGTGTGTGTGTGTGTGTGTGTGTGTGTGTGTGTGCGCGTGTGTGCGTGTGCATGCATATGAGAAAGAGTAAGACTGATGGATCAGTGCAGCAGCAGTAAAATGGTTTGCATACCTCTCGACCTTTTAGCTCAAGAAATCTGGATAAAGCCTGAAATAATGGGGGATGAAATGCTCAAAAATAGGAACAGATTTTAAATGTTCTTATAAAATTGAAAAGTAGCTTAAATAACAAAATTTGTATTAACATTAATTTTTTGAAGGAAATAAGGTCTGAAAGTCAAATGTATGTCATTATTTAGTGAGTTCAATCCCCAATGACTGTCAACATACCACAAATTTTAGGAGTAAGGGACCAAAAAATAAAGTAAAGCTAGTGTGCATTCGCTGCTGTGAGATCCACATATTGATTGGAGATTGCACTATGGCTGGGATCAGGAACTTTGCCCTTTTCCTCACTGCAGTGTGATCTTGGAGTTGTAATATATAAGTAGCAAGGGGTGTGGGGGGCACAGCCACCCACATGGGGGGTGAGGGGGGCCTGCCCCCTTGCAAAACATGCATTGAACATCATCGGATATTAAGGTAAGTTTGAAAACTGTCAACAATTCGATTTTGAATTGTTGGCATTTTTTTTTGTTTTGTTATTTTGATTGGTCGCTATTGTTAATTTTGACATTTTTTTTTCGAGTAATTACTCGCAAAAACATTTTTGATAGCAAACTGAAACTACCTGTTAACCCCTGAAGACCTTGTTAAAGGGAGCTTTGCCACCTGGACCCTTTAAACTAATATAGCTATCTCCAAGCTCACGTAAGCTCAAGGGAATATTAAAAAATTAGAGATAATCCATTTGGCTACATGGGTTTGACTGTCTGGATTTTAATTAAAAACAAGTCTAGAATATAAATAAAAAAACACACCCGGAAGGTATGTCCCATATATGCATCTTAATTTCACTGCATGCATAACTTTGAGTTTTTGCTGCATGTACCAGCCAGTATGCATGCACGCACACATGCGCACACACACACACACACACACACACACACACACACACACACACACACACACACACACACACACACAGAGTTAGCATACTCCATATATGTCTGTATGTTGTGACTTTCAGTTACATGGAGAGCTCAGTAATATTTGATAAAATGTAATGCACATATACATCATGCATTCCAGCATTTCCCTGTAATAGTCCTGTATGTCAGTATTATGTTTTGTCCTCATAAATCCCATCCCTTCAATTGTTCCATACAACACACCATTATGAATGGCTTCATGGTAACATTGCCTGCCCAGCAAATTAGAAACAGTGGTATATCAGAGTATAGTGCAATGTCCAAACATCTGTTAAAATGGAATGAGAACAGAGTGCTGTAAGTTCAGTTCACAGTGGTACCCACTGTGATTATAAAGAAACCCGTTTATCTACCCATTGACACAGCTCTGATGTGTATTAAATGGGGATATGAATGTTGATTCGTGTAAGGTGAACTACAATTTCATCACAGCAAATGATCGAGGGAATGGGGCCCCCTCCCCTGCAGGACCATATGTTAATGATCATTTCCAAGATGTAATGAAACAGGCAATGATGCATTTCTCTCGATTTACCAGAAG
Source organism: Protopterus annectens (assembly GCF_019279795.1). Classification (NCBI taxonomy): domain Eukaryota; kingdom Metazoa; phylum Chordata; order Ceratodontiformes; family Protopteridae; genus Protopterus; species Protopterus annectens. The sequence goes on from NC_056739.1 coordinate 616,120,434, forward strand.
TCAACTGTGTAGCCAAACAACAGAAAGATATACACTTATCTCTATGTATGCATATGTGTTTATTCGGATTCACTTCATAACACTGAAAGCTCAAAACACTGAAACTCAAAACACTGAATCCAAAACACTGAAACTTCAAAATCTTGAAAACTCAAAACACTGAAACTCAAAACATTGAAAACACATATCATACATATACTGAGTTTAAACAACATAAATCATAGCACTTTCCACCAAGTGTAAGCAGGGGGGCAAGCCGCCCTGCACCCCCCATGCGGGGGGCTGCACCCCCACACTCCCTTCTACTTATATATATCAACTCCAAGATTGCACTTCACTACAATAATTGCAACCTTGGAGTTGATATATTTAGGTAGCAAGGGGTGTGCGGGGTGCAGGTGGGCTTGCCCCCCTGCTTACACTTGGTGGAAAGTGCTATGATTTATGTTGTTTATTCTCAGTATATGTATGATATGTGTTTTCAGTGTTTCGAATTTCAGTGTTTTGAGTTTTCAGTTTTCAGTGTCAGTTTCAGTGTTTTCTATCTCTATATATGAAGTTTCATTTTTTCAGTTTTTGTGTTTGCAGTATGAAGTGAATGCATATGCATATATCAGTATATGCACAGGTGTACTTATATGGTCTCTATTCAAGTCATAGACTTTGCATCTTTCAATGGGCAGTAGAGATCTCACTGCTCCTTCAAATTATGTTTTTTCTCTAAGTGTAATAATCAGCTAAGATTGTGTCAATTGTAGTGCTGTTTGTAGTATTTCACTTAGGTTGTGGTTGTGAATTTGAGGCATTAATATATATACCCTTGGTAAGATCAATAGTGGTAAGATACTTAGCCCCACCCAGCTGCTCTAGGGCTTCATCTGTCCTAGGCATGGGGTAAGCATCTGACTCTGTGTGACTGTTTAATTTCCTGTAGTCCACAGAGAACCTGGTGCTGCTTTCCTTCTTTGGTACCAGCAACACATGGGAGGCCCAGGGTCTGCTGGACTCCTGGATTACCCCTACTTCCGACATTTCCTGTATCTCTTCCCTCGGAGTCTGTTTGACTCACTCAGGCACCCTATAAGGGGCCTGCTTAATAGACCTTTGGGATCCTGTATCCACATGGTGCTGCACCAGGTGGGTGCACCCTGGTTTCCCAGTGAACATGTCCCCAGACTCCTGTAACACTGCTTGGATTTCTCGAATCTGGGTAGACGATAGCTGCTGAGACATTGCTACCCCTTCCACTGAGGTGTCAGTCTGACCCTCACTGAGGAGATCAGATCCCCCTCAGACTTCTCCTGCTATACACTGCAAATACTTAGCAGGAGGGACTCCCTATCATGGTAAGGTTTCATCATATTAACACGGTATAATTTATGCCCCTACCTCCTGCCTAGCAGTCTTACTATGTAGTTAACATCATTGGCCTTCCTTACTACCTTGTAGGGTCCCTCCCAAGCTGCCTGCAGCTTATGTCTGACAGGAATGAGAATCATTACCTGCTGCACTACGTCATACTCTCTAGCTCGAGCACTCCTGTCATACCAGATCTTTTTCTGCTGTTGGGCTTATGTCAGGGTCTCCTGGGCCAAGCTCATGAGTTCCCTGAGCCTTGTCCTGAGGACTAGGACATATGCCACAACAGACTCCTTGTGGGATTCACACTCACCCTCCCACTCATCTCGAATTAAATCTAGAGCTCCCTTCACCCTATGCCCATACAGCAACTCAAAGGGTGAACAACCTGTGGATTCCTGGGGCACAAGGAGCTAGCCTGTCACGTTTCTTCTAGTCCAGCTTAGTGCACATTAAACTTTCTTTGCTGTACAATACCCAGACAATAAGCAGCAAGGACAAGCTTAGATTCAGTTACAAAAAAAAAGTCTCTGCACTGAAGTCCCTAAGGTTGCTAGCTTCCCATTCACAGTTATCTGAAAGCATGAAAGACAACATTAGGCAATACTCTCTGCAGCAAACAACTACACATCTATGAGAATGGACATCTATGAGAACGAACTTAGTAGCAGAAGGAATTGCTGAGAAAGAAAGAAAGAATTGCTGCCGCTTTTCTCTTACTACTGGAGATACTCCAGCCCATCATTCCCACTAGGGAAGCTTATTTCGGAACTAAAACTATTGGATTTTCAGCAAGCTTCCGTTACTTCACGACCCTCCAAACAGATGCATATATCTCGCCCTCATTGAATATCCTATGCTAACCTGTATGCTGTACTACATATGTTACTGTTCATAGGTTCATAGGTTTATACTAGGCTATCTGCCCTAAGGCATTTATAAGCCTAGCCCAAATTTTTGTGGCTTACGCCACCCCTTATATGAAAAAATACTGTGCCCATTAGTTTGTTGTGCCTCTGTCCAGCAGTGACACAGAGATGATTCCCGGGGTAAACCTACAATCTCCCATCCACAGGTCTAGATTTCTCTTGAACAGAGTCAGCGAGGTGCTCTGCCTCACATGGACCGGGATTTTATTCCACAGCATAGGGAGTCTCTGAGTGATAAATCTATCCCTCCAGCACGTCCTATTTATATCCGTGCTAAGGTTTAAGTCACTTGCTCTAGTGGTTTTGGTGGATTTGGATTATTTGAGGTGGAGCATGTCCATTAATTCCGGGTTGGACATGGCCTTGTATGTCAGGCACATGTCACCTCTGAGCAGACGGTATGTGACTGAATAGAGCTGGAGTTTCTTCAATCTGGCAGCATATGACAGATTTTGGAGTCCCTTTATCCTTTTGGTGAGGAACTTTTGGGGTCTCTCCAATTGCTGCAGATGTCGGGTGAGATACATCCCGAATGGGGCATTGTACTCGATCATTGGTCTGATAAGTGAAGAGTACAGGGGAACAATGACCTCACTAGATCTGGATGTGAATCCCTTCATGATCAGGTGGGCAATGTAGAAGGTCTTTCTAACCACTTTAGCAATGTGAGTGTCAAAAGAAAGGCCACTGTCAACCTGGGTCCCCAGGTCCCTGATAACCTCTTCTGTGATTAGTGGATTGCCACCTATATGGTAGCTTGGGGTTACCTTGTTTTTCCCGAAGGGTATGACTATACACTTTTTGGCGTTTAACTTCAGGCCATGGCTCTGGCACCAGCTATCTGTTTCCGTGAGTCCCTTCTGAAGGATATCCGTGTCCGATGCACTTTCCACTACGGGCGCCCAGTTTGCAGTCGTCTGCAAACTTTGTCAGCCAAAGTCCTCCCATGTTGGCCTGTACTTCTGAGAAGTAGATGCCAAACAATAGGGGCCAAGGACCGAGCCCTGTGGGACACCACTTGTGACTGGCTTGGAGTTTGACACAGCGCCAGCAACTCTAACCCTGTGGGTTCTGTCCTTAAGCCAGTTTGCAACCCATCTTGTGACATATGGGTTTACATTTAAGCTGGTAAGTTTTTCTACAATACCCGAGTGGGGTATTGTGTCGAAAGCCTTTGCAAGGTCAAGGTAGGCTGTATGGACTGCCTTTCCCCCATCAATGGCCTTGGTGACTGTTTGAAGAAGTCGACCAAGTTCAAAAGGCATGATCTTCCCTTGACAAAGCCAAACTGGGTCGGGTCCAATGTCTGCAAGTCCCCTATATCTTTGTTTATGAGCTCCATTATGATCCTCTCCATAGCTTTGCAGACTAGACTTGTTAAGCTTATGGGGCGGTAATTACCAGGGTCCGTGAGGTGCCGCCTTTGTGGAGTGGGACCACAGTTGCCGTCGCCACTCCTTGGGCACGTATCCTGTGGTAAGGCTGAGATTAAACAGCTGCCTTATGTGCGGGTTTAATTCCTCATTTAGCTCGTGTAGCACACAGCCGGGGACACCATCCGGTCCCATTGATGCTGTGTTTTTAGCTTTAGAGAGAGCAGCTTTCACCTGCGCATTTGAGATGTCTGGGAGGCTACACTCGGCTGGGATAGTTATCTCTCCTTTAGGGGGGGAGAGGGGGGTGAAGTTTGCACTGAACCGGTCTGCCAGTATGTTGGCAATGTCTGTGGGTTCAGTGATTTTTGTATCATTTTGGACTAATTCTGAGCATATCTGGGAGTTTCCACCCAGGTTCCTAACATAGCTGAAAAAGGCCTTATGATTGTCCTTTGAATCCATGGCAATTTTTCTCTCAAAATTGGCCTTAGTTGATTTTATGAGTGCTCGTATTTTTTACTAATAATGATCAGGGATGACTTCCCTTTTATGGATTTTGTTCTATCATGTAATAGCTTTCTCCTCTTATTGTAAAGTTTGTTAATGGCTGGGGTCCACCAGGCTGGATGTTTGCCCTTTGTGGAAAGAGTCTTGATTTTATTTGGGATTGCCTGATCCATGCAGTCCTGGAGGTGTTCATAGAAGGCATTTGTAAGGGCTTCCGCAGCTTGGGTTGTGGTTTCCACTGGCTCAGGGGCCTTGAAGGATACCACACCAGTCTTGAGTAGTGTGAAGTTTGCTTTAGAGAAGTTCTTCACTATGGTCTTTTTTGTTTGGGGTGGGGCGGGATGTGGATTTCCAGTGAGATTAGTTTATGATCAGATCTCACCAATGAGGGATATACTTCGGTGTGGAGCATTTTGTCCCCATGTTTGTGACAATGAGATCTAGTATATTTTCTCCTCTCGTGGGAACAGTGACTAGCTGTTCCATGGCATTTGAATTTATGAACTCCAGGAACCATTGGGCTAGAAAGTTAGGGCTTGAGTAATGTTCCCAGTCTATATTCGGGTAGTTGAAGTCACCCAATATGATGGTGTTTGGAGATACATTTATACCCTCCAGTGTCTTCAGGAAGGCTGTGTGGGGTTCCTGAGTTTGAGAGGGTGGCCTGTAGCATGCTACAATTTGTAGAGCAGTTTTGCCTATGGTTAGTTGCACCTGGATGGTTTCCGAAGCTTCGTGCGTTGCCACCAACCTGGAGGTGTGGGTATCCTTTATGAATATGGATACACCCTCCTTTTGTGGTGTGGTCCGGGTTTTGGGGCCGGAGCATGATATGAGGTAAAACCTAATAGTGCCGGGGTGCTCTCAGGAGCCTTGAACCAGGTTTCAGTTACAGCACAGACATCGATGTTCTCCATACTGAGAAGGGCCTCGAGTGCATGCATTTTGAGATTTAGACTTCTGGCATTGAGCAGCATTACCCTCAGTTTCTTCCCATTTTTGTTTTCTAGGGTGGTAGGTTTAGAATTTGAGCCTTGCCTAAAAAGGCACTATGGAGGTGGCAAGAGCCTTAGCCAATATCCGGAATCCCAGGGGTGACAGGTGCAAGCCGTCCCTTGCGAAGCAGCGTGGCTTGTCAAGCATGTCATCCCAGGCAGACAGACACTGGATCCCCTTTGAATGACACCAGACATTAAGCCAATTGTTAAAGCTGATCATCTTGTCTCTATATTGTGGCATCATTCTTGGTGAAGGAAGGATACTGCTCAGGGTTAGGGTCATACCTGCCTGGGCTACATAATCAGAGAGCTCCTCTATGTCTCTTTTCATGTAGGCCAGGGAGGTACGTCTCAGGTCGTTCACACCAGCATGGACAATGACTGTGTCATATTTGTACTTGCCGTGGAGTGACCCGAGTGCTTGTGTTATGTGGCGGATTCTAGCGCCCGATAGGCAGCTTACTGTGACCCTCTCCTTGTTCAGCCTGGTGAGTGGGACGTCAGTGTGTCTGACTATGGAGTCACCTATGACAAGTATGTTTGGTGTTGTATTTGGCCTTAAAGGCTGTGACTGCTTTGCACACTGCTTTTGTGGTTTATGTGTTGCTTGTGGGGTGTCTTGAGGTAGCAGTTGTTTGGGTGTCTGCTTTGGAGGCCTCTGCTGTTTAGGTAAATTTTACTCAGAGCCTCCAGTATGTCTTTGTGTGTTTATGTGTTTGATTCAGTGGAGTGGTAGCATTATGTGAGGCTGGTTTTGTGGTGTGTGTAGTTGCCTTCTCCTCCTGTCTGGTCTTGCCAGTCCTGAGTTGAGAGAGCTCAGCCTCCAGTTTGGCTAAATAGCTGCATCTCTCAAGTATTTGTGTTATGTGGGAGGAGGAGAGGGCTGTCTGTGTACATGAGGCAGTTATAACATTGCCTCAAGATTCCCAGATTCACCAGCTGGACCGGAGAGAAGATTGACAACTGACCTTTGGACATGCTAGAATAATATTGGGAATTCCTTAATTGAAAACAAGGACCAGTGGGGAGTGAGGGTGTAGTGCTTTTAATTTTTAGTGCTGACTTATATGATTGCTTTAGTGAGCAAGTGCCAGGTAACTTGAGTGCAATGTGTTACAAGTAACTAAATGCAAAAACGACAAACAGTAACTTTCTTTCAAGTGAAACAAGGAAATAAGTACAGTAAGCAATGCAGATATCACTTGTGATCCACAGAAGCGCTGAGAAGTTGCGTATTAGGTGGAATTAGCTTCCAGGGAAATAACAAGCAAACAAACAACAAGCATATAAACAAAGCTAGATTCAGCAGGCCTGGATCTAGTCTATGCTAGAGCAAACAAGGTGAACCAATTTCAGTAAGATACAGTTCAAATATTCAGGCACTATAAACCTTTAACCAGAAATTCCCAGCTCAGAAGGGCAGAGTCCAGCCTCTTCTCCCACAAGAGTGCAGACCACGAACCTTCTTAATGTAAAATAACTGGCCTGAAGCCCAAGTGCCTAAACCAGAACTAATACACTTGGACACTGAGCTCTCAATCAGCAGTTCCCAACTTAGAAGGATGAAAGCTACCTGTCCTGCCACCACAGTGCTTGCCACAAACCTTCCTAATGTAAAACAACTGGTCTGAAGCCCAAGTGCTTAATCCAAAAGACTTGAATGATAGCTACACTTTAATCAAGTTACAACCAAGCAGTAATAAATACCATTGAATACTTTAGAGAATGTCTGGATTAGTGCTCAAGTTACACAAACAAAGCTAGATCCAGCAGGCCCGAATCCAGTCTATGCCACAGCAAACAAGGCGCACCAACTTCAGTAAGAAACAGTTCAGATATGCATGCACTATAAGCCTTCAACCAGAAATTCCCAGCTCAGAAGGGCAGAGTCCAGCCTCTCCTCCCACAAGAGTGCAGACCACGAACCCTCTTGATGTAAAATAACTGGCTTGAAAGCCCAAGTGCTTAAACCAGAATTAATACACTTTTAGAATAACAGACACTGAGCCCTCAATCAGCAGTTCTCAACCTAGAAGGATGTAAGCTACCTGTTCTGCCACAACAGTGCAGACCACAAACCCTCTCAGTGCAAAACAACTAACTGGTCCGAAGTGTTTAAACCAAAAGGCTTAGAATGAGTTACACCAAGCAGTAATAAATACAATTGAGTATTTTAAGATGATGCAAAAGTAAAAAGAAGTAGGTAAAAACACAAGTACAGTAAAAGCAGATGAAATTTTTTTGTTGTATAAATATTTTTTTTCCTATTTGTTATTGTTATTATAGTTGTATATCTTTGTTTATGTCTCGGAGCTTATCTCCCTGGGCCTCTACTGAAAATGGACATATATCCAGTTAGACTAGCCTGGTCAACAAATGTAAAATAAAAAATAAAATAAAATAAAATTGTCACCCAGTCCCTACTCTACAGTGACGTGTGATCTCGTCGGGTGCAACACGTTACATTAACTAAAAGTTGCAGAATTCACTGATACTAAAAGTTCTTACCAGAATTGTATTCAGGTCCTGGTTAGCAGAAGCAATTGAGAGAATATTACTGAAATTCCATTACTAAGTCCAGGAAGCAGGTGCAGAACAGCTAAACGTATTGGTGAACTAACACAAAATTAAATCCAGTAACAAAAAGGCACAGCATGACCATCTATGTAAAACAAGGTTTATTACTTCAAGTTTTCGAGTTGAAACTCTTTTTCAAGAATGAATCAGTACATTAAAACCACAGAATAAATATAGAACACCAGCCAATCACATAACATATCTCATAAACACATTATATAATTATACAATTTACATAATATAGTTGACTAAGCCTAATTCACTAAAAAACTTCATTAAAAACAATGGTCAACTTAACAAATTTCATTACTGCCTAAAAAGCTCCACAGGACAACTGTAGTACTTTAATTAACATATGCTTGTCTTAATTTCAAAATGAGTTTAATACTATTAGTTTGGCCATTGTTTTTAATAAAGTTTTTTAGTGAACTAGGTTTAGTCAACTATATTAATTATGTAAATTGTATAATTATATAATGTGTTTATAAGATATGTTATGTGATTGGCTGGTGTTCTATATTTATTCTGTGGTTTTAATGTACTGATTCATTCTTGAAAAAGAGTTTCAACTTGAAAGCTTGAAGTAATAAACCTTGTTTTACATGGATGGTCGTGCTGTGCCTTTTTGTTACTGAAATTCCATTGCTAACAGTTATGCTCACAACATTCATAATCGAGGTATGGTGGCAGCCAGAGATACATAACTTTTTATATTGCATTTACTTTTATATTTCTACTCATTTGAACCACACTTTATAAGACAGGCTTAGGAAGCGGAAAAAAGATAAAAAAAATTATCAAACCTTACCGGAAGAAACAAAATAAAGGGCAAACTTAACGGGAACTACTTCAATTGCAATCGGTGAAATTCTGGAGTGATGAAAATAAAATAGAGGATCCAGTAGCAGGTGAAATTTCCAATTCCTTGCGAAAAGAAAGATAATACCTGCTGCTGGACCATCTTTTTATTGGGAGAACACAAAAGAAATTTAGGTTGGGGGTGGAGGTATTATGCAAGTGGTGGCTTGGATTGCAAGAATCCGATTGGCTGCCACCACTTGCTTTATCAAGAACTTTGAAACGGAATTTTATACTAAAATTCTAATGCGACCCTAATGTAAAAATACACTGAATCATAACTACAGAAGATAAATTAAACATTCAGTTATGATTTCAGCATGTTTTACATTAAGGTGAACTACAAATCTGCATGAAAGTTTGTCTTGCTTGTGGAAGGCACTCAGAGGTAATGACTTGAAATGTGTATCTTCTCATAGTGCGCTCGGGTTTAAGCACACAAGCGCCGTGAGAAGCTACTTGGAGTTAATGAGTTAATATCGTACATGCTCATATATATGTAATCTCAAGTTACGCTCCATCTTCTCAATGTAATATGACCAACATATAGTACAATAAACAAAATACACCACTCATTTGGTATAGCAACTGGAGTATGCCCTACTCCTAACTTTGTAACAAATGCTGGGTATATCTAGGTCTTTCATTCCTGCTATTTTTTTTTTGTGTGTGAATAAACTCTAATTTTTGGATTTTTCATGTGTGTTTACTAGTGAAGTGAAGTGCTTGTGATTGACCTGTTCCCTTGAAAAGAGGAACATTTTGGAGGGACAGCCTTTATTGGAGCCAACAGTTCATTTGTTTTTTGCTCTTTCTCATCCACTAAGAAAGGATATAACCTCTTGTGGTAGTTTAGTAACATTGTTGTCTCGAGACAACTTACTGCTGGCATTTTGTCATTCCCACTTACTGGCTCTCCCACCATTTGTTCCCCACCTTGCCTCCATGGGCATATATATGCTACATGGTCCCACTGGTTGCATTTAAAACATTTAACCCTTGGTCCTGGATGTGTACCTGGACTAGAGGCTTCCCCTGCTACTGGCAAACTCTGTTGGGGCAGTCTGGGATGCCCATCATGGGTTCCCTTAGACCGATGAGCAGCACTGGGTGTCCCTTTCCTGTTCAGTGATGCCCTGATTGCTAGGTATAGGTCTCCCTTCTTCCCCAACTCATCTGCATTATTGCATTGTCTATCAGCTAACCAGATTCTCATGTCCTCAGACAAAGTGCTAAGGGCTTGTTCCCTCAGCAAAAGGTCTGCCAGCCCTTAAAAGTGATGACCTGACATCCCCTCACCCACCTATGAAAATAAGTGCTTAGTTCAACAACATATTCACACACACTTTCATCTGCCTTGTGTCTATGCTCATGAAACTTTTTCCTATAAGCTTCAGGTGTTCACTTAAAGCATTCTGAAAGGCAGTTCTTTACAATATTATAATTTAAGCAATCAGTATCAGACAATTTAGAAATAGCAGTTACAGCTTTACCATGGAGTAAGGGGGTCAGGAACCATACTCAGAGCCCTTGGTCAACATTATACTGTTTACATACCCTCTCAAACATATTAATGAAACTAGCAAAAGTATCCCCCTCTGTAAATTGTGGAAGAAATTTACTGACCTTTGTTGCTTCTGGGGTTCAGTTACTCCCTTCCCCATTACCTCAATGACTCTGGTGAAGAGTCAACCTCTCCTTTTCATGTTACCTCTGCCTCTCCTTCTCCTCAAGCTCTAGACATCACTGTTTCTCATTTTCCTCAGCCTCTGGACATCTCAGTCTCTCTGCTGCTTCTTTTTCCAACTGCTTGGCCTCCAGCTCAAGTCTCTAACTCCAGACTGATTTTTAAGTCATATTTGGAAAGGCTGAGCTGTCCAGTTTCTGAGAGTTGTACATCTCCAAGGCCAGCCTGGTTTCCTCCTGATCGCTGGTCTGTGATGCAGTTGTGCCCAAATCTACAATAATTTCTGCCTTAGTCAAGTTGGCATGCACCAGTCCTTTAGCCTGGCACATCTCAGCCAACTGGCTCTTTGTCAGCTTGCCATACTCCTCTGCTGACATGCTTGCCTGCTCTCCCTAACTAAGCTAACAAAAATAAATAAATAAAGCAATTGTGTTGTGAAACTCTGTTCACTGTGTGACTGATTGAGCATACAAGCACATTAAGTGACCACTGTACACAAGGTACAGGAATTCAAATATTCACACCACTACAAGCCAATTAATATGTGATGTGGCTATCCCACTGTCAACCAATTAATATGTGATGTGGATATCCCACCACTGCCCAACAATTAATATGTGATACCCCTTGTTCTGGCCCAGTACTCAAGGAGCCTCAATTCTCACCACTGGCAACAGCTAGGGGACATACACATTGAGGGTATAACAAGTACATACACAGTAAAGTGCAATTTCCCTTAAGAACACACAGAGACCACAGTCAGTCTGGGGGTGGTTTCTCACTCTTTCTCCAGATTCTCAATAAGACTCCCCACTGGCACAGCTAAATAGTTAAGATCTCAACTGACGGGCCAAGCCAAGACCTCCAGCACCCTCTCTGTCCAACCAGAACTTTGCGTTCCTGTCCAAGTAGCACACACACACACACACACACACACACACACACACACACACACACACACACACACACACACACACACACACACACACACACACACACACACACACACACACACACACACACACACACACACACACACACACACACACACACACACACACACTTTGAGATTTGATTTATATACAAACACACACACACACCTGGAGAAGGCTGGCATAGGTTTGCTAGCTATGCCCCCTTCTGCCCAGATTATAATTTGGTTTCCAGTGCCACCAACCCCTACTTATCAGCTACTATAAAGTCCTTACAAAGGGTGTCCAATCCTGCTGTGTAATGTTACTATTAATCCAAATGGTAGTCTGACCAAGACTTGCAAGGCTATTTAAGAGTGGCCTGTACAGTGTCACCAAATACATATGCAAGTACTCTAAAAGTTTAAATGCATCTCACAAATATCAGCTACAAAGATAGGCTTACACTTATTTAATAATAAATAATAAAAGAACATGACAATACTCTGTCAATCAACACAGTAAGTTCAAAGTTCAAAACCACTGGAAATTGTAAAACAACATTCCAGGACAGTCTCAAATGCAGAAAACATCTAAACTAATCTTTACTATATTCCTATCTACATCTAAAAGAGATACTATGCCCTAAATATTATTTGCAGCAAGGCAAGTGCAGATGATGATGATGAGTGGATGTACTTGCTAGGTCCAAGACAAATATATATACATTATACCATTATTGAGTACAACACCCTTTTTGGTATGTACCTCACAAGACATATACAACAACTGGAAAGGCCACAGAAATCCCTCACAAAGAGAATTACCAGTCTCAAACAGATGCCCTACGCAGACTATCTAAAACAACTCCAGCTTTACTCCATCGCATATCGCCTACTCAGAGGCGATCTCTGCCTAACATACAAACCTATGTCAAACCCAGAGCTGTTGGACATGCTCCACTTAAACAAATCCCAATCCCGCTGAGCTACATGCTCTAGGGACCTAAACCTTGTCACCACAATAAACAGAACATGCTGGAGGGATAGATTCCTGTCCCAGAGACTTCCCATAATCTGGAACAAACTACCTATCTATTTTAAACAAAGCTCCTCATTAGCACTCTTCAAGAAAAATATTGATGATTGGATAGGAAATAGGAAATTAACCCCAGGGATCTTCTCTGTGGCTCTGCTTGACAGGGATACAGGAAAATAATTTTCTTGGGTGGCAAAAGCCAGGGTACCTTTTGGCTAGGCTTATAAGGCCCTAGGGCCAGTAGCCTAGTACCTACCTATGAACCTATGAACCTATGAAAATACAAAATGCCCTGTCTCTCTCTGAGAGAGTTCCCAAATTAATATCAAACATTACTGCTGAGCCAGCTTGGATGACATCACTCGGTCACCTGACCCATTCCTAGGCTAAACAGAAACTAACAGAATTTAACAACTCTGTGTGAGAAATACATATCTCTCAGATCTTTGCATCTGCTAGGAAGTCATAAAGCAATAAAACACCTCCACATCTTAAACCTAATAATTATTTTTTTCAAGACAATACAAAAACTTCTAGTTCTAGACATTGTGTCTGCTACTGAACCGAAACTGAGAGATAGCATCATTTGTTTATGGCCCAGCTATAAAGTAAGTTAACCTCAACTATTCTTAAGTTTTGCAGGTTAATCTTCTATGTTCCAGCATGGTACACTGTGGACACATCTTAGCTCAGTACATAACATACAGTTCTGTATAAATCATATCAATATTCACAAATGACATAGAATTATTTACAAAAGTCCAGAAAGCTGGGCAATATTTTCCTGTATCACATCCTTGACCACCAGTTCTGAGCAGATCTGGTTACTTCATTTGACACTGTGGATGTATGTGAAAAAGGCCTTATGATCGTATTTAGTAGATGTGGCCAATCTGAACTCCAGCTTTGCTTTGGAGGATTTCACTAGTGTTATTTGCTTGTTCACGCTAAGAAGAGTTTGCTTCCAGTTGGGCACCTGCTCCTTCTTGGTCCTGGACAGCAATTTTTTTTCATTTTGTATACAGTTTATTTATTCCAGGTGTCCACCAGACAGGTTTATTCTTCCTTGCGGAGTATGATTTAAACCTGTCAGGTATTCCTGATTCCATGCATCTATATAAATGTTCATATAGTACTTTGGTGTAGATTTGGACATTAGTGCCAGTTCTTACAGAGGGAGAGGGGGCTGTGAAGCTGTTTATACCATCCCTCAGGAGGTTATAATCAGCTTTGGAGAAGATTTAATGTTTGACCCTAGCTAGAGGGGGGGATGGTAACTTTGAAAGTAACCGCTTTATGGTCATATCTTTCCAGGGAGGATGATACTGTAGGGATGCTGCAGTGGTTACTCATGTTGGTTAATACCAAGTCCAAGATAATTTCACCTCTTGTAGGGGTATCGACTAGCTGGTCCAAGGCATTTGCATTGACAAAATTGAAGAATCTCTGGGCATTTGTGTTCTGGCAAGAGTAGTTCTTCCACTCTATGTTGGGTAGCTAAAGTCACCCAGAATCAGGGTAAAGGGTTGAATATTGATAGATTCGAAGAGGTCCAGATAGGCAGAGTGGGCATCTTGAGTCATATTTTGGGGCCTGTAGCTAGCTATGATTTGAATAGGGGTCTTGCCAATAGTTAACCACACCAGGTGTGATTCATATGCTTCATACTGATGGACCAGCCTGGAGGTGTGTATGTCTTTAATATATATTGAAACTCCACCTCCTTTGGCTTTGCTACTCACAGTTTGGGGTCTGAATGTATCATCTGCAATATTAGTCACCTAAAGCTCTTTGGTATTATTTTTTACTTCAGAAAAGTATATGCCAAACAGGAGAGATCCCTAACAGAACCCTGGAGGACTCCACTGGTGACTGGTCTGTTTGTGGAGGTAACTTCCCCTATTTTGATTATATGTGTTCTATCTATGAGGCAGTTGGCAATCAATCAGATGACACTGGATTTTATTCCCAGTTTATTTAGCTTTCCTACTATGCCTGAGTAGGGAATTATGTCAAATTGTTTCACCCAGTTGAGGTATGTGGTTTGTACCATTTTGCCTTTTTTTCTTTGGTAAACTTTAAAAAAAAATCTACCAGGTTAAGTGAGCATGCCTTGCCCTTGACAAATCCAAACTGAGACATGTCCAGTGTTTGGAGGGTTCTCTATGTCCTGATTGATTAATTCCATGATAAGTCTTTCTACGGCTTTGCATATGAGGCTGATCAGACTTATGGGTCTGTAATTGCCTGGGTCTGTGGAAGGTCCTCCCTTCAAATTATATTGCTCTGATGAGTATTGTGCGGCAAGCAGTACTTATGTTACTGTTTTATGCGTTGTTGATTGAGTGATTTTATATGTTGCTACACCAATGTCTTTTTTTTTTTTTTTTTTTTTTTGCTGAACTGTGTTTTGGTGGCTGTTTCCTCCAGTGAATCAATGAATGCTAACATACTCATTTGCATGTCCCTGCTGCACATCATGGTCAGAGTGCATAATGTTGGGGTTAATATATTCTTGCTCTTCAGTTTGCTAACATGGCAGCTGATTGAATAAGACCCCTGTCTCACACAGTTTAAGGTTTAGTCCTGACCTCTCTTCATGGACTGCATGATATTTACATGTTCTCCCCTTGTCTGCATGGGATTTTTGCATGCATTCCAGTGTCTTTCCATATTCCAAAAACATACTGTTTCACTGGCTATTGTAAACACCATGTATGTGTTTCAGTTACACTTGACCTTGTGGCCTGGATCATGGCTAAAACTCATCTAAGAGCTAGTTCATTTACACAGCTAAATAAGATGTAATTTTAAAAAAGTGTAATTAGCAGCCAAACCTTTCCCCCACCCAACCAACAGACTAAATAATCTCATTCCCTTACCCAGTAACCTGCCTTTACTTTTAGAGCTGCAAGCCCTGTGAGTAGCCTTGGCTGCAGTACCTGCCGTAGCCACTAGGTGGCTCCCTTCTCCCAGGTCTTCTCCCTCTGAAATAATTTATACTTTGTGCTATTTCTTACTCAATCAACCACTAAACTCCCTACTTTACCCTCTGATAGCCCCTATCCTACTCCACAACTTCTATATTCTTCTCAGCTATATCAAGCATTACCTCCTTAAAATCTCCATCAAACTGAACAAAGTACTATCTCCTTGGAAAACTCACCTTAACAATCAACACTCCACTGATTGCTTTACCTGACTCTCGTCTTCTTTGGCTCTTCCCGCTCCATTCGCCCTTTGGGCTCACTCCGCTCCCCTACCCTGCCCCCAATTCCCACCCGCCCCACTACTCCTACACTTATACTACCCTAACCACTCCCCTCACTAATTGGCCACACTTTCCCAACAATCTCAACCAATCACAAACCATCTTCCATACACCCACTCCCCTATTACCAAATCTCCAACGCACCACCTCATCCATCACCACTCCCATATATCTCTTAGCCTTTCCTGCTATCATAGCCACCATGTATCCAAGAACTCCCTCCTCTTCACAAAAAACAAATCCACTGTACTACCTCATACCCCTACTTATTATACTTCATCTCCTTACTGCCTATGACTTCCAATACCTGCCTAATTATCAACGTTCCACATCAAGCACAGCAATCTACATCCTGACACAAACTCCTCCACCTACATATCCCCACTCCCACTTTAGCTCAGCTCCAAAACCTCTCCAACCACTACAACCATCTTACTTATACCCAAAAAACAAAGAATTATTACCAACTCTTACTGAAATTCCCCAAACTCATACAAAGTTTACATAATCTCATAGCCGATGGTGACATCCATCCTAACCCAGGCCCAAAGTCACCAACTACCAGTAACCCCATAGATAAAACCCCTACTAACATAAGAAACTCACGTAATGCCCCAAAATAATTCCTAGTCTGTCACCTAAATATCAGAAGTATAAACAACAAACTTCATCACCTGCATGCACTCATAGACATACACTTGCCTGACATTTTCTGCCTTACAGAAACCTGGCTTAAACCCACTATCCCTGATAAGGAAATCTTACCCCCCCCACTACAATATAGTTAGACTTGACCATAAAGTTAAAAAAGGAGGTGGAGTAGCCATCCTATATAAATCCTCTCTAGAACTAACTACATTAAACATCCCCCCGAACTAACAGCAACCAACACTGAAATAATAGTCTCAAGAATTCAACTCAACAAAAACAAAGCTATAAACATAGTTTGTAGTTATATTCCCCCAGGCAACAACATAAACACCTTAGAAAGCACACTCCAGTGGTTATCCTCCTCCCACCCCCAAGAAACAGTCATACTAGGAGACTTTAATATCAACTGGAAAACCTGTTCAGCACAGTTCCTAACCACACATATTAACTTACATGGTTTCTCCCAAACCATTACTACTCCTACCAGAATCTGCAAATCCAACAAAAAGGAAAGTGTTATAGATTGGATCTTAATAAATAATAACCCTCAGTTGTACAAGACAGGAACCCTACCTGAAGATATGAACAATCACCTCCTAACCTACATAATTCGAAAAAGAGAAGACATACCCCACCAAACCACCTTTATAACCCACAGAAACACAAAGAACTTTAACCTAAATAATTTCCTAAATGATCTAAGCCTATGTAGATGGGCCAAACTTAAAACACTACCCCTTGACCAAGCAGTCTCAGAATTCAACACCACCTTCCTAGCCATCTTAGACAGGTACGCTCCCACACGTAGATATAGAACAAAACACAGAATAGCACCATGGCTAACCATTACTACTAAACAAAAACTTGCGTCTAGAAATAGAGCATGGAACTCATGGAGAGCCACCAAATCCCCACTTGACCACATAATATACAAACAGATAAGAAATGAAACTAAAAAAATCTATTATGTTAGATAAGCAAAACTACTATTTCAATTTACAGCAAAAACACCAAACACAGCCTCAAAAATTCTGGTCAGGTCTAAATAAGCTACTCCACCCAGGAAAATCTACTACCCCTATCCCCTCATCAACCTCACTACTTCCCCCTGAATCAGTAGCAAATACATTTAACACTTTTTTCACTGAAACTGTCAAATCTTTAGCCAATAATCTATCACCATCCTCTTCTTATACAACCTCATCTACTCATATGAACTCCACACCCCTAAAATTCGAGCCTATCCCCACAGACTTTATCAAATCTTTACTTGAAAAACTAAAACCTACTACCCTTGCAACTGACCTACTCCCGACTGAATTCCTACAAAAGGCAGCTAAAGTGATAACTTATCCTATTTCCATCCTAATCAACCGAACGAATCAAGTATCCTACATCCCCTCCATCTGGAAAATCTCACACATTATTCCACTTCATAAAGGAGGGAACTCCACAGAACTTTCAAACAACAGACCAATCGCTATTCTATCTCCCCTAACCAAAATAATGGAGAAATGCATACAGAAGCAACTATTAGCCCACCTCACCCACAACTCACGCCTAGCATTATCCCAGCATAGTTTCAGACGAGCCCATAGTACTACCACTGCCCTTCTCTCCTTCTCTCACACAATCAACCACAATCATAATCAAAATCTGCTCTCCTCTGCCCTCTTTCTCGATCTATCTAAAGCATTCGACATGGTAAACCACAGGTTAGTCTTAGACTCTCTCAACTCACTCTCAGTAGCCGAATCAGTATCTAACTGGTTCCACTCATACCTAAATTGTCAACAACAAGCTGTCTTGTGGAAAGATAATCTATCCCTCCCTTCTACCTGTCGCCCTTGGCATAACCCAAGGCTCCATTCTAGGTCCACTTCTTTTCTCTATTTTCATCAATGAACTACCCAAAACCATACCACAGGCAACTTCCATACAGTATGTAGATGATTCCACACTAATCTGCACTGCCTCTACTCCAGCAGAATTACAATCCCTAACCCAGTCTACCTTTAACAAAGTAGAAAACTGGCTTAATACTCGTCTACTCCTCCTGAACCCAAATAAAACCAAACTACTACTGTTCACCCCCACCCAAAAGCAAACACCACCAATATTTACAGTCTCTTCAAACAATGGAACCACAATTTCTCCTGAACCAAATACCAAACTACTAGGTATAATCACTTACAGCAATCTTAGTTTTAACACCCACATAGACAAAACCATCAAAACAGTAAATAAAAAAATAGGATCCATGTACAGGATTAAGAAATACCCCAACCACCAGAACCATCATAGCTTGCACACATCTTCTGTCCTCACTTCTCTATGCCTCACCCATCCTCACTAATCTATCTAAATCAAACCTCAACAAGATAACCAGCTGCTATAACAATATAGCTAGATTTGCCACAGGCTCCACATACAGAACCCACCATTGTAACAATCTTCACAAACTAGGTTGGCTAGAACTACCCAATCAAATAAACTACAACCAACTCATAGTTACTCATAAAATCCTATACCAACCAAACAGTATTCCAGTTCAACTAATATTATCACACCTTATAATAATCTAACATCCCTCCGCTCATCCAGCAGAATGCTAGTTCAAACTATAAAAGCAAACAACACCACTGGAGATTCCTTGTTCTCCAATTTTACTGGAAAAAATGGAACTCCCTTCCTCCAGAAATAACTTCCAATAGCTCATTGCCTCAATTCAAAAAAGCTCTAAAAACACACATGCTTACACATTGGCTATGTCCATGTCTAAACCCCAACTAAATAATCATTATCCCACAAACCTCTCTTAGCTTTCTTTCCTTACCAACTGTAAAAGGGTATCCTTCAGATATACCTCTACTAAATTCCTGACTAATCAATCTCTGCTACATAAAGATTTTTATATCTTAACTACGGACATTCAACTAACGTTTTGACTGTGACCAAGTGTTAACTTCCTAAGATCATTTTAACCTCAATTTCTCCCCCTAAATGGCTACAATAATTTTGTAAATAGATCTATTGCTATATCTTTGTTAAATACCTAATTATTTCTCACTAATATCTACATTTTTTATTGATATTGGTACTAAATGCTTTTTGAGAACTTGCAATTATTTTACTGCTACTTTCATGTTAATTATTTAATTAGTTGCTACTATATATCAAAATCTCTATTAATATTGCTATTAAATGCTTTGGATAACTTGGAGCTTTTCTCCCCGGGCCTCCGCTGAAAATGGATATGTATCCAGTCGGACTTTCCCGGTTAACAAATGTAAAATAAAATAAATAAATAAATAAATTAAGATGGAACAATGTATTACTGAGGGCCATGCCTGCTAGCCATTGCTAAAGCTGCAGCTGTTTCTATCTTGTCTTGTAGTTTTCTTTATCAAAACAGAGCAGAAGCAACAATGTAAGGGCATGTAGTCTAACATAATTACATTTCCAATAATCCCACACACAAACCTTCTTACATAATTACATTTACAAAAATCCCACACACAAACCTTCTAACGTAATTACACTTACAATAATTCAACACACAAACCTTCTAACGTAATTACACTTACAATAATCCCACACACAAACCTTCTAACCTAATTACATTAACAATAATCCCACACACAATCCTAATGTAAT
This sequence comes from Protopterus annectens, assembly GCF_019279795.1. Lineage (NCBI taxonomy): Eukaryota > Metazoa > Chordata > Ceratodontiformes > Protopteridae > Protopterus > Protopterus annectens. The sequence goes on from NC_056739.1 coordinate 616,140,253, forward strand.
TACACTTACAGTAATCCCACACACAAATCTTCTAACATAATTACACTTACAATAATCCCACACACAAACCTTCTAACATAATTACATTTACAATAATCCCACACACAAACCTTCTAACTTTCTCAGTTATGGAACCCACCCTAAGGTACTAAAAAAGATAGACTAGAAATTTAAGCAGTACAGCCAGCTCTGTATTGCTCTGTGCTTACAATTTAATGATAAATAAAATTCAGGAATGTAAATATGGGTATAAATATAGGTAAGACAATGTTTAATATACCGTAAAGCAATATACAGATAACATAGCACTCATTTAAGGTACCTGATGGGTTTTGATAGTTCTGCAGCTTCTAATGTGTCTGCTGCCTAAGGTTGTTGAAGCAGTTCTCATTTTCAAACTGTCAAGGGGCTAACTAAGGTAGGGCATAACCCACACCTAATGAATACCACATATCCAGATGGCTTAAGCTCCACATGGGGTTTGCAAAAGACTTTTGCGTTCATGCTCAGCAAAGTGGAAAAACAGAATGGCCTCATTTTCATCCCAGTTAAAGAATATAGTGCATTACCATGCCATATTTTTGCTTAGTAATGCAACAGTGTTTTATATTTCCATTAGAAGTCATAATCTCTACCTATATTAGACCATCTATTGTGCAAATCTAGTTTTGTCATGCTGTATCACTTTTATCTGTATCACATAAAAGCTAGGCATCTCAGGGCACTGATGTTGTAGCTCACAAGATTCTTCATCATGAAGGATGCGATTCCACAGATGTGAAGCATTCTTACAATATGTATATCCAAGTCTCTATCTGTGTGTAGTGTGTGAGCTAACATACAAGTAAACATTTGTTAAAATAGGGGTCTTATTCCATGCTAATCTTACAGCCACTAAATGAACTGGTAAAATATTATACATAAAACACATGATGCTGGGTAATTTTCTTACCACGTGGATTTTTGATTGGTTAGTACTGTGTGATTCTATCCTAACATGTTAAAACATATAACATAATGAACAAAATTAGATTCTCATTTCTCTTTTTAGGATACACTATTAAGAAGATTAAGAAGTTTATTATAAAACAGATACTTTGGAAAGGTAACAATAAAAGGTCTGCAAAACATGCCACTTTGCTTGGGATTCTGTTTTGATGCAGGAGTACATGTCTGGAACAATTAGTGTCCAGTAATTGCCTTCACATTGATAAGCATCATCTTATTAAGCAAACCAGATGTTTAGGACATTAGTGATGTGTGTCTATGTGAAATGTGTAATCATACGTACTTTTACAAAATGCACCTACATAGGATGAATGGGTACTAACTCAAAGAGGGTACATTTCTGAAAGTAGTTTGGAAGTGTTTAGAGTGTTCAATAGGGGCTTAAGAATGTGTTGTTAATAATTTCAGAATCTTTTCCTATGGTGCTGTGTTGATTCGGTTAGCCTTGGTCACTGCTTAAAGGCAACACTTAATGAATTATAAAATGCATGGACATTACTACTCTCCAGCACTACTTACATCGATGAGTGGGAACTGACTAGAGTAAGAAAGACTGCTATAACACCTACTTTTCTTTCCTATACTGATGTGTTCAGTTTTAGTACTTTAATTATAAAATGACTGTTTTTAGCAGCTTGCTTAAACAGTTTCAAATGGACAAACCACATTAAGAATTATTACAAAAATCTGACTGAGTAGTTGCACAATATAAGCAAACCTTTCTTTTGTCACAAAACATTTCATTTTATTTATTTGCTAATTTAATTTTAAACATAATTCACAAACTAAAATAATAAGCTTATCCAAATGTTGCTGTATGCCAGAACATGCCAAGCTGTACAAACCTTCTAATAGAGAATATTCATTTTTGGCATCTGCTTCTTCTCAGAAAGGATAGTCTTGATAAAATAACAGTATTCACAACTTGTTTGTCAATGCTCTGCACCTGTGAGGGTTTTTGCTCATGATAAATTTTGTTTGGGGGTACCAGGCCAGGAATAAATCTTAAACATACCGTGGGCTGTGAATGAGCATTCTCTTCACATGAATCGTTCCTGTGACAAGGTATGATAAATTGCTTTCTTTGTTGACACTTTCATCGGGTTATTTATGGCTCATTAATTGAACTGAAAAGGGAGACTTCTTGGCTCAGCAGGGATACCACATTTTGCATCTCAAGAGGCTGGACTGTGACTCAAGCTTTACAAAGGGAAAAACCTCATCACTGGATTGGTTAGTAGTGTCTGCCTTAAAGGAAGATGGGACAAAAGAATGAGCATTTGTGAAACGGTCAGTATGCAGAGTAAGACATTAACAGACTATTATAATGAATGCAAGATTTGCAAAAATTACTTTCAGTTTTCTCTGCCTAGAATTTTTGCACAACGCACACCAGTGTAAATATAGTCCTGAAATATAAATGATACCCTTTTATTAATATATTCAGCAAACTCAGATATGTTTCCATACACCAAGAAATTACACATACCATAAAATTATGAATTCCTCAGATAGAGGGGTGGGAGGGTGGCCTAATGGTTAAGGTGTTTGCCTTACAAACACAAGGTGCAGGGTTTTAGTCTCACAAGGGATAATTGACTAGGCTTAAAATGGCTCAGAAGGGCAGTTAGCTTAGTACTAGCCTATGAACCTATAACATCCATTCAATAAAGAGTTGCGACTACGATTTACTTGCTTTTTTGTCAGGGTCGGAGTCACCAGTTTCCATAATGGTTTTAATTTGTTTTTAAGTTTTAAATTCCTGTGAATGTAGTAACAGTAAATGTAACCAAACCTGCTAATGTGATAAGGCTAAAAGTGTGTTGCATACTAGTTAAAGATCTGTTATGTATAGGAAATATGAAATAATCTGTTTTCCGTTGAACAATATCCCAAATGAACATTTGAGAACTAGAAAAGAAATGAACAGAAAATAATGCAGCATTTCCTTTCACAGACCACATCAAACCAGTCTGTATTTTTCCTTTCCAGGTAAATACAGATAATGATACAGGGTTCTGTTATCCAGGTAAGTACAGACAGCAATGATACATGATTCTAATCCATGTAAATGAATTCAGCAGCGATATGGGTTTCTAATCTAGATAAATACAGACAGCAATGATACAGGATTCTGACTAGGGTAAATACAGACAGCAGTTATACAGAGTTATAATCCATGTAAATACAAATAATAATTTAGGATTCTAATCCACATAAATACACAGACAGCAACAAAATAGGATTCTAATCCACCTAAATATAGACAATAATGATAGGATTCTAATTCAGGTAAATGCAGATGGCAATGGTATAAGATTCTAGTCCAGGTAAGTATAGATGGCAATGGTACAGGACTCTAATCCAATTAAGTACAGACATTAATAATACAGGATTCTTACCTGAGTAAATACAGACAGCAATGATAATAGGTAAATACAGAGAGGAATGACACAGGATTGTATTCCAGGTTAAGTACAGGCAGGAATGATACAGAATTCTAATCCAGTGCCAGCCATTCCATTCCAGTTTCTTCTCTAATGGTTGTGTCAATGAAATTATCAACAGGAGATTAACAATGCAGAGCACTGAATTTTCTTACTGTGCTACAACAGTACCAGAAATGCATTCATTAAGTGAAACAGTGGTGGGTTTGTTCCTAAGGGTCCTTGTTATTGCTATAGCCATTGCACTGAGAATACAGCTCTCAGAAATAGAGAATGCAAATGTACACACACCATGTGCCTTTTCTGCAAAATGCTTCATTACTTTCTTATACAAACTCTTTGGTTAATGCAGATGTTTAAAATGTGATTGACTAACATATTTTTTTGGTTCTACAGTCACTCTGTTTATTTTCTTTGCTGTGTGTTCATCTAAAACAATTTTATAAGATTTCCCACAGTAGAGAGTGCTATGGATGAGTGCAAGAGGTTGAAGAGCAGTTTACACATGGTCTAAAATGATATCTTTCCTATCTGAAATAACTTTGTTTGCTACCGTGATATGTACTACAATTAAAGGCAAATATTAGAAGGGCAGGAAAATAGTCATGGCTCTTTAGTTTATTCAGTTGTGTCGACTGATTCTGCAAACTGAGATCTCTTTTCTAACTTTATGGGTTGTACACAGGATGATCAGGGAAAAGAAATATGTATGACACGGCAACAACTACATCTGGTCAGGACATTAGTGTGTAAAGTATGCACACCATTTTTTGTCAGAATTTACTTTAAATGGGTTACAAACTAATATACAAATCACAAAATGACATTTTTTGCCAAACTTTCTTTCAAAATCGCTTTTTTAAAAATGCTTTTTTAAGTTATCTCTTGTATTCCACGGAAGCAGAACATCTACTAAATTGATAGCTTAGAAAAGGTCAAATGTATTGTACAGAGCCTTACAAACAATAGTTATGTATGAGACACAGAGACAGATAGCCATATGTAGATGCCAGGGTGTTGTATAAGTCTATAATGTGGTTGCCTTTTGTCAGAAAGCTCAGCATAAATCTTTAAAAATGGATGAACTAGAAAGCATAGATAGATACTTAATGAGATGCCCATTGAGGAATGTGGACAGACACCTTGAGTGATGTATGTTAGAGGGCATAGATGGGATCCGGATAATATGTGTGCTGCAGAACATAGGTGTACAGTACATGTTTACATTCTAGGGTGTCATAAGGCAGTGGATGCACTCAGTGATGGGGCACAATGTAGGATGCCTACCATGGGACATAGAAAATGGAGTTTGATAGGACAGGTTATAGTGAAGCTTGCTGGGATATCTTCTGACATGCATAATTAGGTCTTGGATATACTGTCTGCTCCCTGAGGGAGGTATACAGTGGATATAAAGCCTGATGGGGACATTGGTTACTACCTGTTGTAATGCAAGTTGTCAGCTTGTGTTATCCAGTGGATGTGATACCTGCTCAGATATTAGTGATTACCTGATGTGATGCATGCTGGGAGAAGTTTGCAGACAATGGGTATGAAGTCAGCTGTAGACATAAGTTAACCCTTGAAGTATGCTGGAAGATGTAGGTAGCCAGTAGGTTATGAAGCCTGCTGAGGACATCATATTGTGGTGGATGTGATGTGTGCTAGAGATGTTGGCAACCTTTTGGTGAGATACCAAGTGGTGCTAAGTAAGAAACTGGATGTGATGTCTGCAGGATGCTCTCAGCAGGCAGTGGATATCATGTTCTAGGTACTATAGTAAGCAAAAAATGTAATACTTATTGGGGACATAAATACTCAGGGGATATGATGCATGCTGGATTTGATGTTATTTCTTCAGCTGCTCCACAGTAACAGACTTAGCTAGCATTTCCTCAACTTCTGTTTGTTTCTCAGAACAGTGAAACCACATGTACACACACTACATAGTTGGAGGTGGTCTGAGGTCAGTGTATTGGAGAGAGATCAAGACAAGTGACATATTGTCTACAAGTGTGAGAGAAGTGTCACAAGCCTGTCAGTGAGAGACAGGTGTTACATTACTTGTGAATGTGAGATAAGTGTTACACTGCCATTCAGAATGAGACAATTGTTATATTCCATTAGTGTGAGACATCTGTTAGATTACCTGTCAATGGGAGACAAGTGTTATACTGCCTTTCTGTGTGAGACACATTACATTGTCTATCAATGTGAGACTGGTGTAACACTGCCTTTCAGTGTGAGACAGGAGTTACATTGTCTTCCAGTGTGAGACAATTGCTATATTGCCTGTTAGTGTGAGACAGTTGTTGCATTACCTGTCAGTGTGAGACAGATGTCACATTACCTGCCAATATGATACAGGTGTTACATTCCTTGCAACTTAGGCACAGGCATTACAGGAGATGGGTGTTATACTACCTGCTAGTATGAGGTACATTTACATTGGTGTTAAACTTCTTCTTCTTCTTTCGGCTTTTCCCAGTTAGGGGTCACCACAGCAGATCACCTGTCTACTCATGATTGGCAGTGGAGTTTTATGCTGTCGAGTTGCCAGCTCGGCACCCAACCTTCCACAGAAGGCACACACATGCATGCCCTCACACCTAGAGTCAATTTAGAGTGTCCAGTCCACCTACAGCATGTCTTTGGGATGTGGGAGGAAACTGGAGCACCCGGAGGAAGACTACGCACAGAAGGCACCCCAGCCAAGGATCGAACCAGAGAACCTCTTGCTGTGAGACTGCAACGCTAACCACTGCATGACCACGGCCACCCTTACATTGGTGTTAAACTGGTATTCATAAAAAATCTGCATTGGTTATAGAACTGAAATTATGAGAAAAACATTATAGCAGAATGACTGTGAGATATATCAGAAACAAGACCCCAGGTACTGGTTTTGAACTTTTCCACAAGTAATAGTTTTTTTCTAGCAACGTGAGTGAATGAGAAAAATAAATTGAGAGGTAAACTGAACTGTTTCAAAGAGTGGCTTCCACTTGAATTCATTTTCGTGGAAAATTCTGGAAGTTAGGAAGCAGACTTTGGCTGTTTGATATGGATTACGCAGAATGCTTTCATTGCTTATGATATAGCTTTACTTTGATAAAGAGTTCAAGCATGTTGCAGTATGGCAACAGTTTTCTTTCTGCTTGAAGCCATACTGATACTTATTTGAGACAACTTTCAATGTATCTGGTCTAAGCTGCAGCATATGCAATCTGGAGTAGCAGCGTTCAGGTCCTGCTTTACCTGTGTTTGGACAGATGTGCATTACCACACAGCTGGCTGTCATGCACAGTGACAAATCCCCCCAAATCTGCTGCATCTAGACAACCTACAAACTCAACTGACAAAGGCAAGAAATTTAAAAAAGGTTCAAAACATTAAACTTTTCCAAAAAATATCTCCTCATTTATTTTACTTACATTTTATGAAAGAATATATTGTTTAATTTAAGAATACCATGTTAGGACCTAATTCAGTTCTCACCAGAAATATTCTAGGAATAAGCCAAAGACTTGCAGTAGTGTACTTTATTGTCTTTATTGCCTCTTGCAGTGCTGACCATTATGAGTATCTGCACACATTCAGCTATTTTAAAGATGCAGAAATCTTATTTAAATGAGTCATAATGCTGAGTTCTGTTCATAATCAGACTCTGATGTGTGAAGATTTGTTTGCAGTCAGAGGAGCATTGCAGGCATATTATATGGAGGATTGTCATCAACAAGGAGGGTGCATGCTGGCCTTTCTGCACTGGAGGAATCAGAAGAGGCACAAATGGGACAACAAAGATGAATAAACTAGGAAATCACTGGCTTTTGGGGGAATTGTTTGTAAGATAATATACAATCCTGAGTCACCGTCCTGTACATTTGGACATTGAGAGGATTAGCATTAGTAGTTGTCATCATCATCATCATCATCATCATCATCCACCCCATCTTTTGCATTTCTACATGAGGTTGGGGTCTTATGTCAATTGTATCCATCTTTCTCATTTCAATGCCATTTTTCTACCTTCTTTGACAGTCATACCTGACTGCCACATGACTTCTCTCACACAATCCGTCCATCTCTTTGATGGGTGCCCTCATTTCCTCTTGCCTTCTTCCTTTCTGTCACAAATCAGCTTCATCAAATTGTCTTCTGAGTTCTTGCACATGTGCCCAAGCCACCATAATCTGTTCTCCTTGGCCTTCTCGCCAAAAGAGTTACTTTGGCTTCTGCTGTTATGTCCTCATTTCTTCATCTGTTCCACAATTTGCACCCTACCACCCATTTCAGGCACTTCATCTCTATCACCTTTAGCTTCCTTAGCTGCTTTGTCTTCATTGCCCATGTTTCTCTACCATACAGTTGTAGTAGCTGCAACACTATTTTGTAAGCCTTACTTTTCAGCTTATTTTGCATTCTTCTGACATACACTGCCCTTGACACCCTGTGCCATTTGGCTTTGACCTCCTCATTCAAATTCCTCTTTTCCTCAACTACCTCCACCCCACCCACTCCCAGTACTTGAAGCTTTTGACTTGTTCCCATGGTTTCCCCTATATTTCATTTCTCAGCTTCTAATTTCTCTTACTTTCTACCATTACAGTTGTCATATCTGTACACAGTTTCATCCCATGTACCTACACCACTTTTGTATTGCATTCCCCAGTCCTTTGCTGAAGTTCTTATTTAAAGTCTGTATAAAACAAATTTGTTGATCTGCCCCTCTGACCTGTTTACTAATATAGTCCATCACCAGTATGAACAGCTGTGGGCTAAGAGCTGAATCCTGATGCGCAACCACCCCCACTGTGAACCTCTCTGTGAGACTGAACTTTGTTCATTATTGAGTAAATTTTCATTTTGATGTAATATATAGTACAAACTAGAAATGGACATTGAACAGGGATGCAGGTAGAGGGAATGATTTCCTTACGACATAAGTACATCATTTTCTTTCTTTTTTAAGCACCAGACACTGGGATATTAGGCAGGATCAGTCCAAAACTACTGACATAGAGAACAGGGCATAATGCAGTGCCAGGCACAAAAAGAGAGTTAGAGGGACAGAATTTTAATTACAGTGCATAACATTATTTGGTATTTTTAATAATTATTTACTGAATTGATTTTGTTTAGTGAGTAGATTATGTTAAGACTATAGCCACTAGATCATAAACTGATTTATGCAGGTTTTGTCAGGCAATGGAAAAACTCATGTGATGTTCATAGTAGTCTGCAATGCCATTTTTTATGTCTGCTTGAACTATCTACAAATGAGGTATATGTGAACTACTATTCATCCAAAGTATGGCAGCATCTGAAGGACAGATATAACAGTAAAGGACGCCTATAGGGTCATGATAAATAGGAAATACATGTGCATGTGTCGAACCTGTAATACAAATGGCAGATAAGAATGCTTATTATCCCACTCTGACAAATGAAAAATACTTTGCAGTTTGAGAAAAAAGATGTGACTAAATTACCTTACTGTTTTCAATACACCCCCTTTTTAACACTTTCAATGAATTGTCACTTGTGACAGAGAAAAACATATATTTTTATAAAATAAAATAAACCATATTAACATGTTCACCATTACAAACATTATACATCACATATCATAATCAGTCCCCTTTTTCCCAATTTCTACATGGGGTCAGGGTGTTGTCTTAACTGTTGCCATCTCTTTCAATTCAATGCCACACTCCTGCCTTCATTGACACTCAGGTCTGACTGTCTCAGATCTTCTTTGACACAATCTATCCACTTCTTTGCTGGATGTCCTCATTTCCTCTTACCTTCATCCTCATTTCCTCTTACCTTCTTCCTGTCTTATTTCAATTCTCAGCTTCTTCTGATTTCCCCAATGTGCTGCCATTACCACTGTGTTATCTGTGCTTCGTTTCATCCCATGTGCCTTTAGTTTTGCATTCCATTCCCCTACCCTTTGCTGAAGTTCTTGCTCAACGTGCCTGTAATGTCACATTGTTTGCATACAACAACTTTTTTGATCTGTCTCCACCGATCTGTTTGCGGATGTAGTCCAACACAGCAGTGGGCTCTGAGCTGAACCATTGTGCATGCCCCATCCCACTGGGAACCTCTCTGTGAGACCAAACACTGTTTGTAGTTGAGTCATTGGGTCCTTGTACATAGCCTGCACTAATTCTACCAATGTTTCATATATTATTCTGTATAATGTAATTGATGCAACATTGCATAAGTTAGTCAGTTCCTGCCTTCCCTTAAACCTCAATTCTCCAAAACATTTTTCTGCATGTATTGTTCCCAGAATTAATTTTTTTTTCTATGTAATTTGTTCCTAACCTTTTTAAAAATCCCACTACTTTTCTCTGTTACAATATTTGCTACATCAAATATGGTTGGTTTAGACACTTCCATTGTCTAGTAATTTTTTTTTGGCAATCACCAGAATTAAACTTAACAAGGCCTTACCATGTCTAGGCAATTTGGATCCTGTATCCCAGCTCAAAAATTCCTTATTTACACCCATTTACTCCTCAGGATTTCTGACAGAGTTCTCAGCAGAGAAGTTTTAAAGTCTGACAGCTCACCACAACCCCAAAACACACACTCCCAGTTACCTCTTTCTGCCTTATCACACCTCTAACATTTGCCATTCTTTAGAGTCTGCTTGGGGTATAAAAAATACCTATGCAAACACTTCCAAGAAAAATCCTGAGTCTGCTTGGGGTATAAAAAATACCTATGCAAACACTTCCAAGAAAAATCCTGAATCTTCTAGACTTTGTTACATATTTCGGAGCCATACATATGTATTTCCATTTTTTTTCTTTGTGAATTGCTTATACAATCTCTCATCCCAATCTTTTCTAATCTCCTCTGACTGATTCCTATAGTTATTTTGCAATAGTTTATATGCCCTACTAATTATCCCTTTTGTAACAGCAGCTTCTGTTCTGGATTCAACTAAAATCTCTATTATTGCTGGTCTTTCACTTAGGATTCCCCCAATTAATTTCTCTTTGCCTATACTCTGATATCAGGCCCTGGCAAAGAAGGCTATCTCTATCCAGAATTCTTTTTCCCTCTCTAATTATTTTTCCGAGTACACTGGTTCCTCTGCCAGTTTCCTCCAGGAAAGTCTAGCTCACTCTTGCCTATTCTCTGTATCCCTAATTACAGTCATCCCTACCGGCAGAATCTCCATTCTCATTTCTTGTGTTGGCTTACTTCTTAGAATCAACAAAAATAAGTTACCCAGGGATAAAACTGCTGTATTCAAATTATAAGTAAGACCAAACTTTTGATCTGAAGAAGCGATTTGTCATTTTATCATGAAAGCACTTATCCTGGAATAAATACTTGATTTTTTAGTGTCATCCTCTGTGTTGCTGGTGTTTTCTATGCTTTTTTGGTCTTTCTGCTACTTTATGACAATAATATTCTGTATGATTGTTGTTCTACTTAAAGTTTTGCATATTAGATTTAGGCCTTTCAAGTGGGTAATGTGCGAGGAGTTCAATTTATTGATAAGAAGCATCTTTAGTAGGGCAGGTTTCACTATTGCCTTGTAGGCAAGACACAGATCACCTCTGAGGAATCTGTATGATACCGAGTAGAGTGATAGTGATTTGATCCTGTCCACATATGTTGGAGGCCATGGATTCTCTTTGTGAGGTATTTCTGTGGCCTTTCCTGTTGGTGCAGGTTTTTGGAGAGGTACATAACAAACAAGGTGTTATAGTCAATTAATGGCCTAATGAGGGAGGAGTACATAGAGGTAATAATCTACTTTTTTCTGAATGCAATCCCTTTACTTATGAGATGAACCCAGTAAAAGGCTTCTCTGACCACCGCCACTACATGATGGTCGAATGGGAGATTGTTATCAACCTGAGTACCCAGGTCTCTCACCACAGGTTGTATGCCTAGGGGTTGCCATTGATGCGGTAATCAGTAGAGGCTGTATTTTTATGGAATGGTATGATAATACATTTTCTTTTGCATTTAACTTAAGGGAATGACTTTGGCACCAGTCATTTGTTGCTGTGAGACCCTCTTGCAGTATGCTAACATCATCTGGAGAGTCAATGACAGCACCCAACTTTCAGTCATCTAAAAACTTGGTCAGCTACAGGCCTTTCATCTTTGTCTGGACTTCTGAGACGTACATGCCAAACAGTAGGAGTCCAAGGACAGATCCCTGGGGAACATCACTAGAGACAGGTCTGCTGTCAGAGGTGAAGGCACCTATTTTGACTTTGTGGGTCCTATCAGTGAGCCAGTTGGCCACCCACCTGATGAGATAGGGATTTACACCAAGTTGTGTTAGCTTTTCAATGATGCCTGAGTAGGGCATTATGTCAAAGGTCTTGATCAAGTCAATGTAAGTTGTATGTACTGACTTTCCCTCATCCAGGGCCTTGGTGATAGTCTCAAAGAAATCAACCAGGTTCAACAGGCAAGACCTGCCCTTGATGAAATTGAACTGGGTGGGGTCAAGTGCTTGAAGATTGCCTATGTCCTTGTTTTTGAGATCCATAATATCCTCCATGGCTTTAGAGATCAGACTTGTCAAGCTAATGGAGCAATAGTTTCCAGGGTCAATAGTGGCAATACCTTTGTGCAAGGGAATGACAATAGCAGTTCTCCACTCTGCTTGAATGAAGCCTGCACTTAGGCTGTGGTTGAATAGGGTGCTTAATGGCAAAGCTAGTTCTTGTTGGAGATGGTGCAGAATGCAGCCTGGGATACTATCAGGTCGCATGGAAGCTGTGTTCTTTGCCTTGGATAGGGCCTTTAACACTTGATCTATAGAGATGTGAGGTGCTGGACAAGTATCAGGGATGTCGAATGGGACTTTGGGGGGAATGGGGGGGGAGTTTGCACTGAACCTATCTGCCTGCAGGTTAGCTAAGTCAACAGAATCAGTGTAAGTGGTACCATTAAGTACTAATTCAGAACAAACCTGGACTTTGCCATGAAGATTCCTGATGTAACTGAAGAAGACTTTGTGGTTTCCATTTGTTTCAGAGGCAAGTTTCAATTCTTGATGATGCTGAAGAGGGAGTTTTTCCATTTTGTAATTTGTTCCTTTTTACTCTTCGACAACAGATTTTTTTTCCCTTTTGTTGTAAAGCCTGTTGATAGAGGATGTCCACCAGACAGGTTTTTGTTTCCTTGAAGAGCAGGTTTTAGTTCTGTTGGGTTTGGCTGAGTCCATGCAGTTGTAAAGTTGCTTATATACTGCACTTGTGCAATGTTCAGCATAGTTGCTTTTATCCTCTGAGGGGGGCAGTGGTGTGAAGCTACTGATGCCCTCCCTTAGGAGGTTGTAGTCATCTTTTGAAAAGTTTTTTAGCCTGGTTATGGTTGGGGGGGTTGGGTGGAATAGAAACTTCAAATGAGACAGACCGATGATTTGATCTCACCAGGAAAGAACATACTATGGTAGTAGTGAAGCAGTTAGCCATGTTGGCAAGAACCAAGTCCAGAATGTTATCTCCACTTGTGGGTGATGAGATGAGCTGGTCTAGTGTGTTAGAAGTGATGAAATAAAGGAATCGTTAGATGAGTGCATTAATGCAGGAATAGATCATCCCAGTCTATGGTCTATGGTAGTGTAGTTGAAGTCTCCAAGGATCAGGGTGTTAGGGGATACCTTGATGGAGTCAAGTAACTCCAGGTAGAAGGACTAGGTGCCCTGAGTCATGGAGGGGGGTCTATAGCTGGCTGTAACTTGGATGGATGTCTTGCCAACTGTCAGTTGCACCTGGAGTAATTCCAGTTCATCATGTTGGGAAACCAGTCTGGAGATGTTCCTGTCCTTAATGAAGATAGAGAATCCACCACCCTTAGACTTCCTAACCTCATTTTGGGGTCAGAATATGTGGAATGAGGCATAACCTGGTAAGGCAGTGGTGCTCTCCTCAGCCCTAAACCAAGTTTCTGTGACCGCACATAGGCATCATCTAGAAACCAAAAGAATTGTAATAATTGCTTATTGTATTCATGTGATGCTTATCTGGAAAAAGAGACAGGGCTTGAATTATATACAAAACCTTAGATAAAAGAATCATCTTTATTAACTGGAGTCTACCTTCCAAGAAAATAACAAACTTGTTCCATTTAGAAATAAGAATATCTAATGTATTTATGATATTATGATAACTGACAGATAGTATTTCATCTATGGACTTCAATAACGTGATACCTAAATATTTAAATGAAAAGACTTGTTTGCCAATATTATGATTCTTAGGTATTTGAATTTTTTTCTTTTTATTTGGTATTATGAATTTAGTCTTAAATTGATTGAAGTGAAGACAAAAAATACATACCTCTCAACCTGGAAGCATCAAAAATCTGGACAAAGTCCCATGAAAAATAGGTACAAATCTGTACGCTGATTGACATAAAATCTACATACATAATTATGTAACCCCACCCACTGCAATGGAATTGTGGGATACAAACTTTCAAATGCAAACTGAAGAACAGACAACCAAAATATATGGCACAAGGACAGTCAAGAGACAATTTTGTCAACTATAAATATCTTTACCAGAGGTAGTGTAGCCTTGAAATAGATTATATTAAGTAAGAAGGTGCAGGAGACAGTCAATTTCATTGAGGGTGTAAGGGCTTGCCCATACCTTTTACCCAGAGCAAAAACATTGAACATTTTCTTCCTTAGTTTTCAAATGAAGATAATGTTGATCCCATGGGTCTCAACAAAATGAACCATATATCTTGTTTAATAATATTTATAATCAATGATTCTAATGCATTCTTCTTAGCACAGCCATTGCAAATAAAGGCTGTGAATGTTCAGCATGTTCATTTAGCATTTTGATATTCTGCTTTTGTCACCTGCCCCTTTATCTAAAAAAAACTCCAACCAAGTCTTAACAACTGCACTTTCCTTATGAAAGGTCAAAAACACAACAAGGTATTGAGCTCTATTTTTTCCAGCTGTATTCATTGTTTCACATATTTTCAGATATGTAAATCATCTCCAGGTCAAAATGCAGCTGCACATTTGCAGCCATTATATTCCCAGTCGCCTACTACCTACCACTGCGATTGCTGATCATTGTTGTGTTACTTTGTTGTACAGACTTCAAGTCACCATATTGTTAATTATGAAGTGCTGATATTTATGGCTACTAAAGGTCAGTAGTTTCCTGTATATATATTTACCACCTGTGGCATTTAACCTTATTTAGCTCTCTAAAAGGATTGTAAGACTCTAAAACAACAGCATGTGGAAAAGTAAAGACAAACAATGAAGGCTTCAAAAACATGCTAGTGAACTTTGACAAAGCAGATGTTTAAGAAACAACTATAAGTCATTCATTTCTATAAAATATTTACAGTTCAGTGTACTTGCTCACTATTTTCTGTGATTTTGCAAGCCTTGCATCACATTTTTGAACTTCATCTCAGTGTTTATAAACAGCATTTTCCTTGTCCCTGATTAACTTCACAGTGCATTGGTTTATAGAATTAAAGCAGATTTATAGTGCAGACTGTAATATCTCCACAATTGTTCATTTCTTAACAAGAGAAAAACAATTTGATCTGGGCAGATATAGAAGTATCAAAAATATACTAGAAATAACAGAAAAAGAAAACATTGTAAACACTGACATTAGTGTAGCTTTAGTGCTTTAAAATGGTTAGCATAATAAAGGGATGTCCTTCCATTGCTATTCACTAATTACATTCAGAGAGTTCATGTCATGTTTCTAGATTCAGTCTTAAGTACCTTTTCCATATGTTAATATAAAGATGTGTGCTTCTTCTTGGACAGGAAATTTACTAGGATAACCTAAGAACAATCCTCACTGTCAAATAACAATATCTCTCAAGCCACCCATGACTAAACAGATGCATTAGTTTCACCTCAGTGCTAGGTAATACTAATATTAATAATAAATCGGATATTCTTGAAGCCTTGGTGCCACAACATAATAAAGATATATAAGGAATATACATCCTCTAGCCTAGGATGATAAGATCTAATCAGTGCAGCTCCTAATTACATTCCTTACTTCCTCCTGATTTTTTTCCTGTTTTCACTTACTTAATAATTAGGGTGGGGTAGTATTAAATCATTAATGGTTTATTTTAATTGAACGTTGTAGCTTAAATAATATGCTAGCTTGTACGTTAAGGTTACCAATTAATGGTTGTGCCCTGTGGGAAAATTACTAAGGTAAATACCCTGAGTTTATGGAAAATATTTCCTTGCTTCCTCTAAATGTTGCTGAATTTTGTAGCAAAACATTAACTGTATGTGCTGTAAAAGAATTAACTCAAATTCCACAAAGGTAAACTTTTATTTGGCAAAAACGTGGGGTTCATTCCTTTGCACTGGTTTCGGCTATGGTTTGTCTTTCAGTATTGCCTTTTCATAATGCCCCACTTCAGCCGTTGGAATAGGTGGCAACCATATTGAGTGATATTAAAGCATTGTTACACAAGCTTTGTATCTTCACATTTTTTGTATCAATTTCCTGCTGGCCTGAAAATGGTCCATTTGGATAAGTGGTTCACTCCTGTTAATTTTTAAAGTACTTCACCTAAAGAAATTAATGAATGTAGCTACTGATACTCTGTGAAATGTCTCACCAGTTAGCAGTTTCTATAGCAACTTGTACACATCGGTTATAATTACATCATGTAACACGCTGCACAGTCTTGAACTGGTTGCCCTATCAGAAACTCGTGCACTACCGCCCTTGCTATCTATATACATCAACTTCAACAGATATACTTTGAGAACAATGGCTTTAATAGAGAGCAAGTCCTGGGTTACCACATTAATGTATGCCACCACAAGAAAATCTTTGGGAGTAGTAGGGGTGTAGTAATAAGTGTTTGCTATTTAATTAGTTTTAAGTCAGTCAGGCTTTTGGTGTTTATATTTACAGCAAAGGTCATGACTTCTTACCATCAGAATCAGTGAGACATTTTAAAATATTAGTACCATTACACATACTTCTCAACTGTCTAGATTTTTGCCTCATATTTTGGTCTTTTCCTCATATAATGTGTGTTTCTGGCAAATCTGTTGAGGACTGAAGCCACTAAATATTGGCAGACATTCAAGTTTCTGATAGCAACTTTCTAACTTTATAAAAGTAATATCTGCAATATTTAAAATATGTCCCTATTTTTGTGTGTTTGTCTCACCATTGTTTTTAGCTTTGTCCACATTTCTTGTGTTGAGAGGCATGCTCTTAAAGTTAACAGAATAAAGGCGGGCGAATTGTCATGCACTTTCTGAAACGAAAGCAGTCTGTAAGTCTAATTATGTCCACAATTCACTTTTCACCTAATGTCTATGGTTGTCCAATGGAAGAAGCAGTGACAGGAGTAATTTCAACCAAAATAAAGGAAGATTGCATGAGATTAAATTTAAGGAGCTGAAAAGAACAGCATCTCAATCACAAAATGTATTTACTCAAAATACTGTTTGGAGACATGGTGATTGTGCAAATGTCTATTTTAGGAAATATGGTATGCATGCATACATACATAATCTTCTTCCACAACTTTGTGATTTTTAATGATTTCTAAAATTACTAATCCCGGTACACTCTGGGCGACTTTAACCACAGTATCGTGTTCATGATCAACATAACTAACCAGCATTAAGTTACTGCCAGTACTGCACACCAATACTGATAGAAAACAACACATCCGCTTAATACAGCAATGTGATGGAAACCTGTACAACATCATAGTACACAGTCTCCTATTGGGACCCTTCCTTCCCTTCTGAGACTCTTTTTAAAGTCAACAAATGATAACATGGATATTGGATTTTACAAATATTCTTTGCTTTCATTTTAGGTAGGTGAAATGAGAAATTAATAGAAAAGGGACTGTGTGAGAGAATTGTTTGCTTTTTATTTGTATGGTGGTGGCATTAAACCCATTGTTTTTCAGCACATTGTTAACACCACCATGATTCTGATTTCAATAAAATGGATTGTGGAAAGTGAATACATTTAAAAACTACCCCAAAATTTGAAAAAAATGGGACTTGTGGGGAGCCACTTTGGAATTTGTGGCACCCCATTATTTTGCCCTCAAAACAGGTAAATACCGAGGAATTCAGTACAGTTGAGAGGTATGCAAATATAGATTGGAATAACTTTATAGTGGATTCCAATTCTAAAAGAGTTGATCTTGAATCAGGGAGAGTTAATAATATACCATCTGAAAACAGCATAATTTAAAAAAAAGTAATAATTAAAAATATCTATAGCAATATTTGAATTTGTTTGAATTAAAATAGCAAAGATTTCAATGGCTATGGCAAATAGAATGGAGATAATGGGCAACCCTGTTTAGTACCTTAGTCAAACTAATATATTTATAGGTAAAGGGGCCAGTTTTAACATACTCAGAATTATTTTTATAAATATTCATTAAAAGTTAAATGAAACATGTAAGAAAATCAAATAATTATAGAATTCTAAGTAATTAGTTCTAATTCAAAGAATCAATGGCTTTTTCAAAGATTAGACTAATTAAGAGACTTTCTTCATCTCTTCTATTCACAGAGTCTATAAGGGTTAGTATATGCCTCATATTATCATGAGTTTGCCTTTGATGAATAAAACCTGTTTGACCAAAATCGATTATATGGGCTATAGGTTGTTTTATTCTATCAGTAATAGTAGACACAAAGATTTTATAATCATTGTTTATAATTGAGATAGGTCTATAAGAGGAGTAAAGTTGATGATTTTTGTTTTCTTTTATTATAGAAGCAACTAAGGAATATTTCCACTAAAGAGGTATATTTTTTGAGATTGGATTTTAATTAAAGTTTTATGAAAAAGGAAATAATAGGAGGAGGAAATAGTTTATACATTTCTATTATTATTCCATCCATACCTAGAGCTTTATTTGATTTTAATTTTTTTATTTTATCTATAACTTCTTTATGGGAGATTTGTTTTTGTAAATGAGTTTTTAATTCTGAAATGTTTTTTTTTAATGTTAAGAGAGTCAAATGTATTATTGAGTTCTTGACATCAGAATTAGGATCTTGGTTTTAAGAAATATAATGGAATCTAAAAGCATTAAGTTTATCTCCAATATCAGTAGTGTTTTTCTTATTTCCTTCATGTATAACTTTTGGAATATTATTAATTTTTGATTGAATTTTAACTCCTTTAATAAATTATACGTATGTTTGGGTGATAATGAGTAGGAAGTCAATTTTAATCTTCATAGAGCCACATAGATGTATCAGATAGAATGTCAAAATATTGTTTAATGTTTCTTTTTATTTAAAATTAGATTTATTATTTATAGTAAATTTAGATTTAGCAAATAAGGGTTGTGATTGAATGTTTTGTAGCTGTGAATCCCATTCCTTAATTAATTTTGTTTTTAGACTTTAACTTATTTTCCTATCTTCTCCCTTCCTTTAAACAGGAAAGAAAGAAAAAAACGCAATGAAACATAGTAAGTTACCAAATGTCTCTCATAATTTTGAAGCATAAAGATTAATAATTCAGGTCAAAAGAAAAAAGAAAATGAAAAAATATAACAGTTATGTTGTAAGTAATGCATATTAATTGCAAACATGGGATTATCAAAATTCCTAGCCCAATAGATAAAAAAAAAAAAATTATCAGACTATCCAACATTAACTAACCAGACTTTGATCTAAAATGATAACATGAAAAAAAATATCTGCTAGAACTCTGCAGTCAATATTTTCTTAAAAATAAAGACAATGTTAAATTTTGATAAAAGTATATATGTGAAAAAACATAATACCCAATAATAACACACTCAAAGTATGAACCAAAGCCAAATTCACCAAGTCATTTATTTTAGCACTTTCATCCGCAATGTAAACCAGGACTTCATCAGAATGATAAACTCACTCATTCATACCCCTTATATAACAGACATAATTACAGCAAATTGAATCTCATTCAAAACCCCTCCCCTATAATCAACAGCATCATGACAACCAGTACAAATCTAAAACACCTTCTCAGAACACTGCACTGAGAACTTACATAATAAATACTGTAATAAAATCTTTTTAAACATTTGTGTATATGAGCAGAAAATAGAAAAACCACAAACAATCATAAAATATCAATGCAATGCAGAAACATAGAGCATGGAATAACACTTTTCTATTTTAAAAAATAAGCTGCTTTTTAACTTCAGAAAGCTACTCAAAGACAGGGCTTCATTTAGACCTGGGGCAGTAATAGCACTCAGCTTCAACTGCAATTTAAGCTCCATAAATTCCAAAAACTCATCACAGGGTCCCCCTCTTTCTCCCAAATCCACTTGGTCTATTACTACAAACCTAAATTCATGTTGTGGGTTGTTGCTT
This sequence comes from Protopterus annectens, assembly GCF_019279795.1. Taxonomy (NCBI): domain Eukaryota; kingdom Metazoa; phylum Chordata; order Ceratodontiformes; family Protopteridae; genus Protopterus; species Protopterus annectens. The sequence continues at coordinate 616,160,089 of NC_056739.1, forward strand.
AGATATTTAAACAGTGTATTTCTTCCATCCCCGTTACCAATGTCGTAGACATGCTGGTAAATCCTTTTTCTTAAACTTACTTTAGTTTTTCCAACATAGAATGCAACACATCCTTGACACAGAGCCAGATATACCACACCTTTGCTGTTATACGAAAAACTTTTCATAGGTCTTATTTTACCACAACCATGCACAATAAAAGTCTCTCCTTCCAAAATGAAAGAGCATTGTGCACAATGGCCACACTTTCTGATGAATCCTTTATTCCTTAAAGAAACTCCTCTTTCAAATAAGTTTTTAAGGCATAAATCTTTTTTATAAACAATTGTTGGTCTCTTCCCCCAATCGATTGAACAATTGGAGGGGCAGACCGTGAAAATTGTGTGTGATGAGCACCATGATTTTAAAGTGTACAACTACATTTCTATAGATATTAATCAAACATGGGCAGATTTTTTAGAGAAGAGAATTACCTTTGTGCCCAGTAGGAAGGCGAATATTGAGAGCACTATGTTGGATTTTAAGATGTCTATTAGAAAACTTAATTGTGCTTTTTTCTTCCAAAATGGAACTGGGAATGTAGGGTCCCTTCTTCATAATAGTTTAAAAATGCCCTGTGTGTTTGTTCCCCCAACACACCCAATGGTCAAAATATTTGAAATGTTGTGTGAAACAGAGTTTAGAGAATGTTTTAGGACTGCATTGGTACCTTCTTTTTCTAACTTGACTAACAATGAGGCTCAATTGTTAAAAGTTATTTTGGACAGTAAACAGTTGGGAATTATGAAGCCAGATAATGGTGGAGGGATTGTGTTAATGGATGTGGATGATTACATAAATAGAATGTTGGCAATGTTGTTCACAGATACATATGAAGAAGCATCACTGAATGAAATTAATATAGCTTTTAGGGAAATTGATATTACTATAGAAGAACTGGTATTGAAGAATATTATTACCTTGGAAGACTATAAATTTGTAACTGTGTCATCCCCCAAGACCCCCACCATTTTTGAAATACATAAGCTTCAAAAAGATGTGGTGAATCCCACGTTGCATCCTATAGTAGATACCAAGGCATCCAAGATATACTGCTTGGCAAAATATATATATTTCCATACACAAAGAATTTTTAAGGACAGTCCTTGTATTCTTAAACATTCATGGGACTTTTTGGCAAAAGTTAAGAACATTGATTTTGATGGGACTTTAATTTCTGTCACATTTGATGTGCAAGATTTGTATTCAGTGATCCTGCATGGGATAGGTATTGAGTGGTTCTATGAATACTCATGTTGTTATACAAGGATGGATGTGAATAGAGCCTATGTATAAGGTGTTTCATGCTGATGGTCTTAGAGAACAACTTTTTCACATTTGAGAGTCATATTTTTGGACAAAAAACTGGTGTGGCTATGGAGGCTATTTGTGCCCTCAAGTCTGCCAGTGCAATTCTGGCCTATTGTGAGCACAATTTTGTGTTACATTCTGAGTTCAGGCATTGCTGGGTATATTATGGTAGGTACCTGGATGACTTAATTTTCTTTTGGAAGGATAGTTTGTACAAACTTGACAGCTGTTTTGAGTATTTAAATGCAACCACTACCTTCCTTAAATTCACCTGTAATGTTCAACAAAATGAGGTATATTTTTGGGGTGGACCATCAGTAAAAATGTTGATAAAGAAGTGTTTAAATCTAATATATTTAGGAAGCCTACCTATTCAAACAACGTATTGCAATAAAGTAGCATGCATCCACAACATCAAAAGAGGTCCTTAGTGAAAGGCCAGTATGTGCACTTGGCCAGAATGGTGTCAGATGATGTTGTCTTCAAAAAAGAAGGTGAGGTCCTTAAATCAATGTTTATGGTGAGGGGTTACCTGGCAGAATTTGTGTTGGAAATATTTAATGAGGTCTGTATAAAAAGGGCCACTGGATGTTTTGCACCCCTCATAAAAGGTGGAAGTTTGAATGCTCTTTCAGGGAAGGAAAGTAGTGAAGATGATGTAGTGAACTTTGAAAGGGCCTTGGTCTTAACTTACAATAGTGAATTTCATGAGTTGGCAGCTATAGCTGAAAGAAATTGGAGAATTTTTTGTTTAGAGGATGATTATAAGAAGATTGTGGGGGAGAGACCAACAACTGTTTATAAAAAAGGATTTATGCCTTAAAAACTTATTTGAAAGAGGAGTTTCTTTATGGAATGAAGGATGCATGAGAAAGTGTGGCCAATGTACACAGTGCTCTTTCATTTTGGAAGGAGAGATTTTTATTGTGCATGGTTTTGGTAAAATAAGACCTATGAAAAGGTTTTCGTGTAACAGCAAAGGTGTGTTATATCTAGCATTGTGTCTAGGATGTGTCGCATTCTGTGTTGGAAAAACTAAATTAAGTTTAAGAAAAAGGATTTAGCAGCAAGTCTCTGACATTGGTAACGGGGATGGGAGAAATGCACTTTTTAAACATCTAAGCAACAACCTACAGCATGAATTTAGATTTGTAGTAATAGACCAAGTGTATTTGGGAGAAAGAGGGGGACCCTGTGATGAGTTTTTGGAATTTATGGAGGTTAAATGGCAGCTGAAGCTGAATGCTACTACTGCCCCAGGTGTAAATGAAGCCCTGTCCTTGAGTAGTTTTCTGAAGTTAAAAGCAGCCTATTTTTTAAAATAGAAAAGTGTTATTCCATGCTCTACGTTTCTGTGTTGCAGTGATATTTTATGATTGTTTGTGGTGTTTCTATTTTCTGCTCATATACACAAATGTTTAAATAGATTTTATTTCAGCATTTTTATGTAAGTTCTAAGTGCAGTTTTCTGAGAAGATGTTTTAGATTTGTACTGGTTGGCATGGTGCTATTGATTATAGGGCAGGGGTTTTGAATGAGATTCAATTTGTTGCAATTATGTCTGTTATATAAGGGGTATGAATGAATTAGTTTATCATTCTTATGAAGTCCTGGTTTACATTGCAGATGAAAGTGCTAAAATAAAAGACTTGGTGGATTTGGCGTTGGTTCATGCTTTCAGTGTGTTATTCTTAGTCTGTGTTTGTTTGGACTTAAAGAGTTGTTTAGCAAGATATTATATAATAATAAAGAGGAGAATCGTTTTTGCTCTTTTACTTCTTTCCTTCGCCTATTTTCTCTCCTCCCCCTTCCACCCCTGAAAAAAAAAAAAAAACATATACAGTAAACCTAATAGCTACTAGTCTGCCTCAGATGTGTTGGTTAATTATCATAAATGTTATATAAGTATATCTATAATCTGCTTATTTTGGTGGGGGGTCAATATAACTTGATTCCTATTTATGCTGAGTTAAGCACATGCATTACTAGTATTAAATGCCGAACTTATTGAAACTTCCAGCTTGGTTATGTTAATACTTATATATTTCTTAATTTAAGAAAATTGTTTTTACATCAGTAGAAGGAGGTAATATCTCCTTGTTACTGCTAAATCAACTTATAACTTTATTGACAGCGAGTGCTGTTTACATTTCCTTGTTACTGTTAGACCAACCAATAATTTCATCAACAGCTAATACAATTTGCATTTCCTATAGTGTATTATTCTAATTATTGACAACCTTATGCATATCTAGTGTCCTCTAGCCACAAGAGAACAAATATTGTCCCACCTTTGTTTATTTCTTAATTATTCTATAGAATACAGAATTACCAACAGATAGAGATAATAGTATCATTTTGTTCAGGTTAATCTCACTTCCAATGCTTTGTCTAAACATGTTTTAGAAACCAACGATTCACATACTTTTAAGTTTTTAGTTTTATATAATAATACACCTAGTTTGAGGGGAGGGGACCTAAGGAATTATACCGAAAAAAATGAAACTAACTGGATTATCAGACTGCAAGCACATATTCACCCTCGTCTTAATGATAAGGTCCCTTTAAGACCAGCTCTTAAAAACAGAAGGTTTCATTTTAAATAGTTTTTTAAACATTTTTTATTCATTTTTATAATAAATTGTTGTATTTGTATTAATGGATTAATTAAAGATATTATTTATATAATATCTTTAGGATGCTTAAGTGATGTCCATTTTTATGCAGTAATAATGTTTTAAATATTTTGCCTTTACTCCTTGTAAAGGTGTATTGTAATACTATTAGATTGTTCACTTTAAATGTATTTGCTTTAATTATGATGTCATCATTAGGCTTAATAAGTAATTGAAGGTGTACTTGAAGGTATATAAGGTGTGTCTTGAACTGCTTTATACTCTTATGGTTTGAAGAAGCCACTTTGGTGAAAGCGCTTACCAGATATCTGCTAATAAAAGATTTGGTTTTAAAGAAGTTAACAGCATTTTGCTTCATTGGGTTCGATTATTCTTATATTCCTGGTCTGAAGAGACTTGTCGTATGCTGTTTGGTGTGATTTATATGACTTTGGTCTGAAGAGACTCATTGTATGCTGCTTGCTGTTTTCTGCATGGTCTTGCACCTGAGCAGTTTCCTTTATTTTTTATGATTTTATTTCTGTGCTTTCTGCTCAGGAGCATACATTTTCCTGTGGTACTCATTGTTATTTGGATTATTTAATCTCACTTCCATTTAATTATGTCAATATTTAACTAATTATTCAGCCATCATTCTGTTAAATAGAAAGAATATTGCTTGGTGTCAGCATTAAAGCAGATAGTTGAGAATGTGAAGGAAGGAGTGATGCATAAACTAAATAATAAACTGAGTAATGCAAAAAAAAAAAGATTATAATAATCATATTGTCTTATTATCATTAAACACGAAACAGTGTTTAAGTTTATATTAATCAATGTAAATGCAAATGAGAACAATTGTGATTAATTAATAATTAAATTTCACCATCAGAAATGAGAAATCCCTTCAACCAATTATATAGCCCTAAAATTTAAAGAAAAATTTAATTAGCTAATATGCATAAATTAAGAAGATAAACAATTCATACCCCCTTTTCCTCCCGCCCCATCTCTCCTTTCCCATTCTAAAAGATGCATGCAGATATAATGAAAGTTAATATAAATATATGCAAAGAGAATGAAGGTAATAAATATTTTCCCATAAATAATAAAAAGTAGTAATTTGTAGAAGAACCAAACCTTCATGTAACAATCATTCATGTATAAACTTACCAACATTACATGTGTGGTAATCATTCATATCAGAAAAAAAAAACAGGAAATCAATAAACAAAGATAAGGATAAACAATAGCTGAAAACACTCACTTAAATTAGGGTTCCTATTAGATGACCGAAGGCGCATTATATCGAATGCATCTTGGTCAAACTTAAAACAATGAAAATGCAAAATAGTGAAGTGGCGTTTAAGCGAATTCTTTCCCAGGGAAAGAATTTTCTTGGTCGCTTCCATTATTTTGCTGTTTTTTGGCACTGTAGTGCAATCTCGGAATTGGTATATTTAAGAAGCCCCCCACTTTATGTATTATTTCAATTTTTTTTTTTTTTTTTTTTTGGAACAGCGATTTTTTTTCCCTTGGAAAACAATGGCTATTCTAAGCTTTTGAGATTGTATGTAAGCTTTCGCTTACCTGGGTTTGATTATTCATTGTTCACTTTTTTAAACATTCGATGATATAATATAGACCCTTATTTATTTTATTTTTATTTTACATTTATTTTACATTTGTTGACTGGGCTAGTCTAACTGGATATATGTCCATTTTCAGTAGAGGCCCGGGGAGATAAGCTCCATATAAACAAAAAAATATTAGCAACTTCAGGTCATACCTCTCAACCTGGAAACATCAAAAATCTGGACAAGGCCCATGAAAAATAGGTACAAATCTGTACGCTGATTAGCATCACATTTGCATACATAATTATGTAACCCCGCCCACTCCGATGGAATTGTGGGATACCAACTTTCAAACACAAACTGAACAGACAACCAAAATATGGCACCAGAGTCCCCCTGCAGCCGTTCCAATGTCCCATTACCTGTGTATTCTGCCCCATTTACCATAAACACTAATGTGTGCATACTGCTTTACTTCTACAATGATTATTTGGATTTGATTTTTACATTTTATAGCACAATGCACAAACTCTAAGACATCTGTTAAACAAAGCTGCTAAACAAAGCAATACTGTCTCACAATGAAAATAGACTTGGCATTAAAACTTCTCTGCTATTGAAACTCACATTCATTGAAACAGCATTGAAACCCACACCCACATCCAAAGAAAATGCATCTGATTAGTGGTGGATAAAGATTATCTTTGGGCTGTTTTCAAATCAATGGCCCCTTGCACACAAAACAAGAAACATACATATATTCTTTAATACACCTGTCTGACTTTATTAAATTATATTCCCTGCAGCACACTTGTTAGAGCGCATTTTAAACATTGTTTGAACATTTTTCCAGTAGTCCATCATAAAAGTCTGCTTCCACATCCACACTACATATATATATATATATATATATATATATATATATATATATATATATATATATATATATATATATATATATATATATATAATGACAGTAGTGTAAGCCATAGGCATCTTGCACAGCTTCACACTTATTTTCAATTTCAGTTTTTTTTTTTTTGGGGGGGGGCAAACATTTTGGAAAGTTGTTAGAATAAAACGTTGCGTTACCAGATTCAAGTCTTGATCCCAGGACACAGTGCACTACAGTCATAGAAACATACCACTATGCCTTTGCCAAATCAGCAAAAACTTAAATGGCTATCATTTAGTGAAATCAGTTCTCACTTCTCACCGTAGTTCTAGTCTCAACCTCTTAGCACAAAAAAACTGGACAAAGCCAATAATGGGGAAATACAGACCCAAAATAGGGACACATTTCAAAGACTGATCTTATAAACTTAGAAAATTGCTAGAATAAAAGGTTTTGTGTTACCATTTTGTTTCTGAAGAATGTGAAGGCTGAAATTCAAATGCCTGTAATTTAGTAAATTCAATCCTACAGTGACTTGTCACAAATCCTAAAAACGACAGATTTTTCTGAGGAACAAATCAAACATATGAGGCTTTAATTCTCAAGTGGTGGTGGCTAGGGACAAACCGATTTTATGAGGAACAGATAAAAATATGAGGCTTTAATTAATAAATGATGGTGGTGGCTAAGGACTGTAGGCTCTTTTACTCTGCACCCAAGGTACAGGGTTTGAGCCTGAGTACCTCTAGCCACCAGGTGTATTACATTGGGGGCAGTTTCACACAGGCAAACATCTCTTTTTCACACAATTCTTTTCAATGTTTATAATGTGGATCATCTGAGTCTCTTTTTCCATAAAGTTTCCACACAATTCTTTTCAATGTTTATAATGTGGATCATCTGCTGCAGATAACTTTAAAACAGTATGATCAAACTCAGAATGGTATGCAAAGGAGACACCAATCCAGTATCTTTATTAATACAAATTAAATAGCCATACATAATTGCCTCAGTCTATCTCCTTTAATGTATGTGAGTGAACGAACCATAAAGCAAGCTTAATACAGTATCCATTCCAAAGCAGTAACCAATACAGAAAAGGGAATTTGCCAAAGCAATGAGTTTATGTATGATTAACAACAAAATCAGATTGTATCATATATTTCACTCTTAAATCATCATATAAAAGCTAAGGTTGTAAAGTTTCACACAAGAATATAGACAAAGTGTTCTTTCTTAAAAGAACATCAAAAACATTACAATAAAATCTGGGGGTTTTATGTTAAGTCTAAATAGTATGAAGCTGATTCATACCTTAGGACTATTATTTTATTTTTTATGCATTTGCTCGTTTCATTTATTTATAAAATATAAAATGTTTATCCAATGTGAATTGTGCAGAATTAAGAGATAATTGGCAAAATTTACAAAGGCCACACATAAAATAAATAACACGTTTAGAATAAGGGAAAGGCAATTTAAAAATACAAATTAGTTGTCCCTTCTGCGGAGTTTATGAAGACTATCATAAATAGATGAAACTTCAGGGACCTTCTGGAGAAGGACTCAGTATGAGATCAGACAAGGTAATGGATTCAAGAGGATTGAAACACAGTAAGTTGAGGATGTACTACATGCATTTCCAAATGGGCCATCAGAACAGCCGACAGCCCTTCATCTGGGATTTACTGGGGACATAATAAACCAAAACCTCTTTCAAATAAGCAGAACCGTCAACAAGGAAGTAACTTAAAAGGAACAAGAATTCATATGCAGTAGTTTCACTACAGAAATCTTCTTTCTCTGCATCCATGACACACACACACACACACATACATATACACACACACTTTGCACTTACTTGCAGCAATTGAGTTCCATCGCAACAGCACAGAGTCCCTGGTTCACAACTTGACTTGCAGAACTGAGTTCCCTCCAGTCAATAATATTCCCAATCTCTTCCCCTCTGTGGTTCATCGTGAATAAAATAAATATTCCTGACGCCGTATTGCAGACAGTCACTCACAGTTCCTCTCGGTGCTCGTGAATAAAATAAATATTCCTCGAGCGAGCATTGCAGAAACTTCCTCTCGCCTCGGTGCTACTGCTCACATTACCTCATGCTGTTTTAGTTTGTAATTATTCTCAGCTTTTGGGCTGTTGGCGCTTGCTTGAAACAGCCGGAAAGGCTTTGTACTGCTGATTCTGCCCGCCTGACAGTATTCAAACAGTTTCAGCACTCAAACAGATGCGCGTCACACACGCACGCATCTAAGCTTAATTCCGACATGCTGGCCGAGTCATCGCCGCGTGATGGCGTCAGCTGGAATCTAAAAAAATACATTGTAAAATCGGAAATGAAGGGGTGCCACTCGGGAATCGTGGCACCCCATTATTGGGACCCCAAAACTCGTGAAAAAACGAGTAATTCGGGACGGTTGGGAGGTATGCTTCAGGTACACATAAACAAAAAATATTAGCAACTTCAGATACAGTACTAATTTAAGGTGAAGAATACAATTGTTATATAGCAGCATAGCATTTTTTTAAAGTAGCATATAATAAGAAAGAGAAATGAAAACACACTAACAAATAATTGCAACTTCAGGTGCAGTAGTATTTTACAGTGTAGAATCCAACTGATTATATAGTGGCATAGCAACTTTAAAGTAGCATATAATAAGAAGAAAGGGAAATAAGGTCTTTATAGGTATATATAGGTGAATGCATGTTCATACAGTAAAAAAATACTTACTATACCAGCTCATACTCTGTAGTGGTTCCTATATAACAATAAGTTGTTACAGACTGGATCTACTCTCTGAGGCTAATGAAAGAGATAAAAATTGCAAATGGTTAGATAGATAAAGCTTAGACATATTGGAGGGTATTATTAGTCTGGGTTACTACATGGACATAACCAGTGGTTTCTAAGGTATTTTCTAAGTTGCTTTTTGAACAGTTGCACTGAGGAGAGAGATGAGAGTTCCCTGGGAAGCAGATTCCAGGATTTACCCACGGTGTTGGAGAACAGTATTGGATTTAACTGTGGATACTAGAACTTCACTGACTGAGTGAATGGTTGTTAAATTATTATAAGGGGTTAGAAGGCTAGTAAGTATTGGAGTATTATTGGGAAGATAAAGGATCTTGTGGGCAATAATAAGTTGGTGAAACTGAAGCTGATTATGTAGTTCCAGCCAAACAATTTGCTTTAGATTTTGACAGTGGTGAGTTCTAAATGAGGAACCAGTAGCAAATCTGGCAATGTTATTGTAGTAGGTAGCCAGTTTGTTAAGGTTGATTTTTGATAGGTTGGTATAAATGGTAGAGGCATAGAGGAGAGTGGAGATTAGATGGGTATAGGCAATAGTTGTTCTAGCTTTTAGAGTAAGGAAGGGCTTAATCCTGTAGAGGGAGGCTAGTTTACTGATTTTATTGTTGTGTTAATATGTGTGTCAAAGTTAAGATTATGGTCTATTGTTATACCTAAGAGCTTGGTGGTTGGGTGAGGAGATATGACAATGCCATTGTTGGATATAACTGTGAAGTCAATTGGGGAGGACTTTTGTGTGGGAGTGAAGAGCAGTAGTTTAGTCTTTTGGGGGTTCAGAAGGAGGCTATGCTGTAAGAACCAGCTTTCTACTATGTTAACCACTGTTTGGGTAAGGGACTGGAGTTCAGGTACAGAGGTGGCTGAACATATTAGTGTGGAGCCATCACCATATTGTATACATGTAGCTTGATGATGTATTAGATTAAGATCATTGATAAAAATTGAGAAAAGGAGAGGACCCAAGATTGAACCATGAGGGATGCCTAGGGTAATAGGAAGGTGAGAGGATAGATTATTCTCCCAAAGACTGGCCTGTTTTCTAGGTAGGATTTAAACCATTGTAATGTCTGTGTATTTAGTGAGAGAGACTTAAGTATATTCATAAGTAGCTGATGGTTAACCATATCAAAGGCTTTTGATAGGTCTATAAAGAGTGCAGAGGATAGAGTATTGTTGTTACAGTTTTTGTTAATGCAGTCAGAAAAGGATAAAAGGGCTGTGGTGGTACTGTGGAAAGGCCTGAAGCCATGCTGACAGTTAGCTAGTAAGTTATTTTGCAGTAAGTGGTCTAGTAGTTGGCAGTGGATGCATTGTTCCATTATTTTTGCTAAAGGAGAGAGTAAAGCTATTGGGCAGTAGTTTGAGAGTTCAGTTGAGTTGCCACCCTTATGCAGTGGGATAATGTGGGAGATTTTCCAGATAGATGGGATGGTTCCTTCAGTAATGGTTCTATTTATTAGAATGGAAATAGGAAAGGCTACTACTGTTGCAGCTATCTGCAGATATTCTGCTGGTAGAAGGTCAGCTGAGGGAGTACAAGGTTTCAGTTTTTGAAGAAGAGTATAGATGAGGGATGTTGGGACTGGTTGTAAATGAAATGAGGGAGGTAAACTAATCAAGGAGGATGACAAGCTTGTGCTAACAGGAGGTAATGAATTAGCTAGATATTGGACTGCCTCAGTAAACAAGGTATTAAAGGCATAAGCAGTATGCTTGGGATTCTCATGGGTTGAGCCTGTTGGGGTGGGAGTTTTGGACTGACCTGGATGTAGGAGTCTATTTATACCTGCCCAGAACTTTTGAGATTTATGTTGGTGGGTTTGCTGGTTATCATGGTAAAAGTTTTTTTTTATCTAACAGTATTGATTTTTTGGTAGTGTTTCTCAGCTGTCTAAATGTTAGATGATCAGCTGTTTTTTTTTTGTTTTTCGCCATTTGGCCCAGATTTTATTTCTCAGTAGAATTTTGTGCCTTGTCTCTTTTGTAAGCCATGGAGCAGTTTTAGTCCTATTTCTGACTGAGCTGGAAGGGGCATGATAGTTCAGGATTTCTAAGAATTTGGCATTAAAGTAAGATACTGCTTCATCTAATTGGAGGTATCTTAGGGGTGACCAATCACATGCTTTATGTTCAGTTTGGAAGTTAATAGCATTAACATTTTTGTTGCCTAGAATAGTTTTATATAAGGATGGTTTGTGAGTATTGATCTTTTGCCTGATTATGTAGGTCAGTGAGTGGTCACTGACATCATCAGGAAGGATACCAGCTTTATATGAGAGGGAGTGACTATTTATTAGTATCCAGTCTAGAGTGGTTTCTTTATTGTTAGGTTTATGGATCATGGTGGGAGAGGTAATAGTTTGCGAAAAACCATAAAGGTTTATATGCGTTGTCTGGTTGGCTGAGATGCAGGTGTTCCAGTCAATATTAAAGTCACCTAGGACAATAGTTTCCTGTGGGAAGTTAGTTGAGAGCCAGGAAAGGATATTTTCTAGGGTGTTTATATTGTTACCAGGAGGGAGATAGGAGCATATGATATAGATGGATTTACAGGTGTTGATCTGGAGTTTAGAAATGAGGATTTCAGTGTTATTAACAGAACTTGGTTGCACATCTAATGATGTAACTTGCAGCTCTGTTTTATATAATATTGCTACCCCCCCACCCTTTTTGGTTTTGCGGTCTATTCTCAGGATATTGTATCCTGGTGGGGTGATTTCATTGTCTTGAGTTACAGGTTTTAACCATGTTTATGCTAGGCAAAGGATGTCATAGGAGTAAACATCTAAGAGGGCATGGAGGTGGGCAACTTTATTGTTTAAGCTCCGTATACTGAGGTGTGCTATAAGGCGAGAGTTAGATGTTTTAGTAGGGGTTTGAGATGTAGAGGGATTTGGTTAATGGGGGACAGTGGTAGTTGTCATGTTGGGACCAGGGTTGGGATGAATATCACCATCTAGAAAGTTTGAGTTTGTTAATTCAATGTATGATATACAGGAATTTACAGGGTGTATTTTGTGTTTTCTTGGGTTAGTTATAGTTAATGTGGACTAAACAATGAAACTTTGGCAGCAGATAGGATGATGTTGATGCAATATTTGTGTGGTTTAGAGAAGGTGCCAGATTTGTTAGGGAAGTTTGCTTAAAGGGATGGTTAAAGTTTGTCAAGGTTTGATGTTCATATTTTGTTAGGACATAGGGTATAGATATTAAAGGTAGGAGTGCATGTAATAGAAATAGTTTTGTGTGTTTAGACAAGGGTGTTATGGGCATAGTTAGGGAAAATGTAAATAAGTTGCTGGGGTAAGGCATTATAAAGAGGATGATATAGGGGAGGTTCTACCTAGTATTGTAATAACCTAGGGTGTCAAGTATGTAAATTGGTTGTTTTGTACTTAGTAATTTAACGAGTATCTTTAAGTGGTAGAGGTATAGTAGTAGTTAGTACTTTAATTAGTAGGAGGATGGGATTGGTGACTAGCGATGGGGGTGTGGCATTGGAGGTATATGGGTAGGACCCCTGGGGGTGGGTGGGAATTGGGGTAGGGTAGAGGAGTGGAGTGAACCAGCAGAGCGAATGGAGCGGGTTCAGACAGGTAACTGAGAAATTAATATATATTATGAAATTAATTAATTCAAAGTTACTTGAAATTGCTAACCTTAAGCAACCCAAACAGGATTACAACAACAAAAGGGCAGGATGAGCTAAAGAGAGGAAGTAACTCAACAAAAGTGCGAATTAAACTTATTACTTACTTATTACCTTCTTAAAGCTAAATGACCATAAAATTTTTTGCATCATAGTCATTTATATTCCCCCAGGCAATAATGTTCGCATTCTTGAAGACATTCTTGCATGGACTGCCAACAACATAAAAAAATGAAACAATCATCCTAGGCGATGTTAATATGAATTGGTTAGACTTCTCCACAAACAACACTTTCTCTAATATTAACCTTCATACTTACACTCAATTTCAGGCATTACTAGACCTGCTAAACAGAACATCAAAGGCTCTATCCTGGACAGGGTCATGATTTCTGACCCTAGCAAAGTTGCCACCTCCAGTATACTCCCAGATAGTATCAGTGACCCACTCTCCAGCATACATAATACGCAAACCCTCCTCTTTACCAAATACCCACCAATATAGACATAGCCAAGATGTATCCCATTTCTGTTCAAATACATTTAATGACATCTTACATAATGCTAACTGGAACCCATTAAAAGCCCTCCCACTCAATGAAGCCATGGATTTCTTCAACTTCACTTTTCTCAGTATCCTAAATAGGCTTGCCCCTCTCCGACTAAAAAGAGTCAAGGCTAAACATGCTAAATGGCTTACCAAGTCCACAAAACAAATCATGTCTTCCTGGGATAAAGCCTGGAACATCTGGCTAAAAAACAAAATCCCTTCCAATCTTCAAAAATAGAAATAACTTCACAACCAAGCCAAATGATCAGTACTTAAAAACAAGAAAAAATACTTCCATACCCTCCAAATCCAACACATACATAACCCCAATAAATTTTGGGGAGCAATCAACTGCCTACTACATCCAGGAACTAACCACAATCCTTGCCCAAACCCTGAAAATACTCCCACTGAATTAGCCTCACTGTTCAACTCTTATTTCATAGACAGCATTGCTAAACATACTTCCAGTTTCTCACCCATTATCACAGATCCATTCAACCCTACACTCACATATGCTCCACCTAACACAATCGACTCTTTCACAATCTCTCCCACACCAACCTTTACTATTCTAAAGCTTCTTCAGAAACTTAAACCATGTACCAATGTACCAGATAACCTACCCACAGAATACTTACAACTATCAGCCTCCTCCATAGCATACCCCATCAGTATTCTTATCAATAGGTCCATTCACGAATCTCTCATTCCAGACATCTGGAAAAAAGGCTTATGTCCTCCCACTACATAAAGGAGGACACAACTCTGACATTTCCAACTTCCAACCTATTGCCATTCTTTCCCCATATCTACAATACTTGAAAAGTGCATCCGCATTCAGCTCCTCAACCAACTAACTAAACATCATCTCCTTTCCTCCACTCAACATGGCTTTAGGCCATGACACAGCACTTACACAGCCCTCATTTCTTTCATAGATACAGTAAACAGAGCCCAGGATGAATGGTCTATCATCTCTACACTGTTTCTTGATCTGTCAAAAGCATTCTTACAATCTTCCATACCCTCTTACTCACTAAACTTTCCAACCTCGGCATCTCTCCACCTACCCTTCAATGGTCCCAAAACTATCTCAGTAATATGCAACAATCATGTATCTGGCAGCACTCCTCCTCCTCCTTTATCAAAACCAATACTTGAGCACCCCAAGGTTCAATACTGGGTCCCCTACTTTTCAGTATATTCATTAATGACTTCCACAAGTCTCTCACCCACAGTACCATCATCAAATAGGCAGATGACTCAACAATAATTTGCTCCTCTAAATCTGCCTCTGTACTACAACTTACCCAGAAAACATTCACCACAACTGAATCCTGGATGTCACAAAACCATCTCGCACTTAATCCCAATAAAACTAAACTCCTAATATTTGCCCCCAAAATATCCAGTCAAATTGACAAATCTAAACTCTTTATCCAGTCACAAAATAATACTATTATAGATGTCATTCCTAGTACCAAATTACTCGGTGTCATCATTGATGATAACTTAAGCTTTGACCTCCATATCCACAGTAACATCAAAAAAAACATCAAAAACTGGGAGCCCTTTACAGGCACAACTATTCCCACTGTAACTCAGCAAAAAAGTCCCTTGCCTTATCTTTCCTACTTCCAACTCTTTTATACAGAGCCCCATTCTCACCAACATGCACTCCTCCCTTAAACTAAAGTTCAACTCATGTCATAACAAAATTGCCAAATATGACACAAATGCAAAATACTCCACCCAACACTGCTCCTCACTACACCAACTGAATTGGCTAGAGCTCCCTCATCAACTCACTTATGCACAAATAATTATTGCCCATAAACACATTTACAATCCAGCAGCCTGCCCAGCTCTCTCCCACATTCTGAGTGCATACCAAAGGAAATGAGTCTTAAGATCTGAAAATAAGATGCTGTTGATTATTCATATACCTAAGCACTCAGTCGGACAAATGCTATACTCTTATTCTGTCTCCAAAGTATGGAATAACCTCCCTGCCTCTCTCAGAGCTATCAGCAATCATACCAGTTTAAAAAATCCCTTAAACTCCATCTCTCCTCACAATGTATATGCACCTGCACCACTATAGTCTACCCCTTAACCTAACCTTTCTCAGAATACTTACTCTCTCCCACTGTATAACTAGCCCACCGCACATTTTCCTTTTCAATTCTACTCCTTCTGCTGCCACGTTAGCTTCTGCTATCCCCACTTTAACCCTTCTGCCTCTCTCTCTTTTGGTCTGTGCTACTTTCAACTATCTCGCTACTTGCATCTCACTTACTCTCATGCACTTTTTCTCACTTACTCTCATACACTTTTTCACTTTCAGATGCCCCTAAGTAAAAATAACTCTACTCCATTTCTTCAAATGATTCTATGTATTCTAGCATTTTTGTATAATTATGCTTTAAGTATGCAATACTACTGCATTATATACTGTATAGAATGTGTTAATACTTTATCTGTCTGTAACTATATGTCTATGTAACTATATGTGAAGCTTTTCTCCCCGGACCACTACTGAAAATGGGGTCTTCCCAGGCCCAGTGGACTTTCCCAGTAAACAAATGAAATAAATGAATAAATAAATAGAAATGTAGAACCAAAACAGTGAAAATGAAATAGCATAATGGATAGAGCTGTTGCTTAGTACATAGCCATTCATGGTTTGAGTCCCAATGCAGTCCATTTGCTTTTATTTGTGAAAACAGCAGTAAAAGTATATTTATTAGAAATAGTGAATAATATATATTTGTTTACCAGGGAAGTGTAGCAGGTCCAAATGTGAGGTGTCAGTGTAGTACACATGTGTCCCATGCAGTATAGTCACAAAAGAATATAATGTAATGAAAGTACATAAAATGAGATTACTAATAATAATAATGATAATAATAATCATAATAAGTAATAATACTAATGATAGTCCATAAAATAGCTGAGCAATGCTAAACTGAGCTCAGCTGTGCTTAGCTGGAGTAAGCATTGCTGAAATTTGTATGCTTAGCAAGAATTAGTGTAGCTAAGTGGATTTGCGTAGTGATAAGCAGTGCTTAGCATCTACCCCTTTAAGCAATGCTTATCTTTGCTAAGCGGGTTTGCCTGGCACTTAGCTTAGATCAGCATATTCAAAACCCTCCAATCACAGCAAAGGGAGGGAAATCAGCCCTATTTAAACCTTGCAGGTAGGAATACAGCTCATAACCAGTTGTAGCTCCCCACTGCAGGAACTATGGCTGGTGTTGGTGAAGGTGTGTGCCTTCTGGTGCAGCTCTGGAGCATTCAGGAATCCAGGGTCATGGTTGGATTCCTTGTAAAAAACCATGACATGAGTCTGCTGCAGGACCAGTACTAGTGCTCCCAATACAAAGCAGAGGCCTGAGAACATCTCGCCCACAATCTCACTAGTGCCACTGGCATCCCTCAGACTGGTGATCTGGTACAGCATCACTTTCCTGACTTGAAGTGGAGGAAGAGGGAGCTCTAGGACCAGTGGATCTAAGATGCCTGGGTGGGGAATACTCCAGGTGTCTGTAAGTATCACAAATTTCTAGATGAATGAGCAAGGAGAACAAATTTCTAGATATATGCTATTTTTTGAAAAGTATGTTTCTGGGGCGTAAGTACCCTGAAACTTTATTGGATTAATTAATAGAAGAAGTAAAATTCAAGAGATCCAACAAGATATACAACCCTATACTCAGTGTCAAACAGCCAGTTAACATTCAAACGCAAAGTGGTAATGTGAGTAATTTAGTAGTTATGGATAGTACTAACAGTGAGGTGAGAAAAGGTAAATCAGATTTCCATCTAAGCTTTGCCACTATGTTCACGGTAGACAGCCAAGTTATTCTGAGGATTATCCAGAAAAATTGGGAACTGTTCAGAATGAACCCAGTATTATTTAGAAAGTTGGGTGACTGCCCCAAAGTGGTGTTTAGAAGAGGCAAAAACTAAGGACTTGCTAGAACAACAACATAGAATCATTCCCAAAATAACAGGTATGGGCAAATGTGAAGCCTGTAAATTTTGTAAATATATTGGTGTTACCAATAATTTTGGTATAAATAGTGTACAATTCAAATTAAAACAGAGTTTCAACTGTAACTCTAGGAATGTGGTGCATTTAGCCAGATGACAATGCTGTGCTGTGTTCTATATTGGAAAAACGGAATGGAGACTCCGAGATAGGGTCTATGAACAAAAGTATGCGATATCTAAAGGCAAAACTGACAACGCACTAGCTAAACACATAAAGTTGCACAAAGACCATAAATTTAGATTTATGGCTATAGACCAGGTAGCGATAGATATTAGGGGTGGACCTTTACCCTTACATTTAGAAGAATTAGAATTGCTGTGGCAAATTAGACTGAACACTTATAACTTTCCTGGTATAAATGAAGCTTGTTCTATCAGCTGTATTTTGAAATTGAAAAGTTTGCAAAGATGAAAATGTTTTGTATTTTATTCATGTAACATGGTGTATCTCACTCATGAGAATGACAGTTTTTAAGTATTGAGCAGTTTTATATCCAATTGTAGAATGTGTTATTTCAATTTGATGTATGTTTAAAATGACAAGATCTTTAATTAATCAGCATATATTAGATAGGTTTAGTGTTTATGTAAGTTAACATTGTTTGGTGTTTACTGCTACTTGCAATTTAATCTTGAAGTAGTGAGTAGCAGTTTTAATGTGTGAGTGTTTCTTGAAAGTATTTATGCAGAGGAGGTTAGTGGTGATAAGTAAAGAGTATCACCTGTTGGTATTTAAATGCATTTTTTTGTAAGGTGCACTTGTAATCTGAAGAAGTTTGCTTTGGAAGCAAACGAAAAGCGCTTCATTTTTTAGTATTAAAATAGGACTTTGACTTTTTTTCTGCTTGCCATTCCTGTGTTTGTTTTGTTCCAGTTTGTTGTGGGCAATGTGCTCGGTACAAGGTCTTTAAGTATCAGTAACAATAAGTGTTTTTCAAAGTTCAGCCTGTGCATGTGATGGATAGGTATGCATAAATGTTTTTTCTCACCTCCTGTACAGCTGCAGATGAGAGGGCTGCGAACTTGGACACCCATGCCAGCAGGATGCTAAGGCTGCATTACGAGGCTGGTGAGTAACAATCCAGCTTATATTATTCAGAGCAAATAAATAAAAATGAGTATTATGTCACCTTGCAGTATTTAAAAATGGGTATAGTTTGTACTGAATAAACAAGCCCTTAGGAGAGTAATACTAACATACAGGTTATATATCAATAAAATTGTAAGTACTTGTCAATAAAAGTCAAAACCCCAGACTGGTTGTTTTTACTTTAATATTGTATGACTGGAAATGTGTGCAGTTTAAGCATAGCAACTTTAGCTCTGAAAGCATTAAACAATCGAGACTGATCTGACAAAGGTTGAGGAGTTGTAAAACAGGAGATTAGCTATATGAAGAGAGTATTAGACAGAAAACAGTCAAAGAAAAGTGAGCAATTTTTCAATAGCTCATTCTGATAAAACACAAAGTTGTTGCATTTGTAGCACAAACAGGCACGGTTTGAATCACAGGAATGGTAGTAAGCTGTATGCATAATTTCACCCAGGATTTTGTGGATATGTGTAGAAACAGTCAGGCGGTGTTAACAGAAATTTCCTCCACAGATCTGCCAGGTAAGAAAAGGTATAAAGTAGCTATAAGAAGGCTGTAGTTATACTGTGTCCAGCACTCACTGTCCAACCACAAGGCTGCAAATAACAGCAAGATAAGTACATACACCAAGTAGTCTCCCTCAAGAAATGTTCAAGTGTCATGCTGTCGCTAGTGGTCACTGCTGCCAACAACCAGGGTGACCGATAGAAATCAAGGCAGAGTATGGCAGTAGCACACACACACACACACACACACACACACACACACACACACACACACACACACACACACACACACACACAGTATGAGTGCACATATGTACCGTGACTATGTGAATATGTGTAGAAACATTCAGGTAGTGTTAACAGAAATTTCCTCTACAGGTGTGCCAGGTAAGAAAAGATATAAAGTAGCTATAAGAAGGCTGTAGTTATACTTTGTCCAACACCCACTGTCCATTCCCAAGGCTGCAAATGATAGCAAGATAAGTACATGCACCAAGTAGTCTCCCCCAGGAAATGTTCCTCAAGTGTCATGCTGTCACAGCTGGTGGTCACTGCTGCCAACAACCAGGGTGATCAATAGAAATCAAGGCAGAGTATGGCAGTAGCACACACACACACATGCAGTATGATTGCACATATGTAACCCTGACTATGTGAATATGGGTAGCAACAGTCAGGTAGTGTTAACAGAAATTTCCTCCACAGGTCTGTCAGGTCAGAAAAGGTATAAAGCAGTGTAATGATACACTGTGTACAAACATACCACTGCCCAACACAAGGCCATAGGTTGTAGTAAAGTGAGGTAATACCTGTAGAGTAATGATTAGAGGAATGATCATTAAAGTTGTGAGCATTTCAAATATCTCTCTCTCTCCCCCACCTTATCTGCACCAATAATCTAATAATAAATCAATGGGTATGTTTTTCGCCAAACCTATTTTTGGGACATGTGTCCTATTGTTCTACAAATATTGAAATGTTTTTCTATTAATGTTCCCTGTTCAAATACTATCATTGGTGGCCTGTTGCTATCAATGTAAGCTGCATGCCGTTATAATGCCTACTGTGATTCCATATATGATTGTGTTCTGTTTGCTATGCAACTGTTCCAAATCTGTTGTCTTGGGTTAATGGGAAAACCCATGCATGCTGTTATAACTAATCCTGGAATGTGCTTTTCATGACTAAGCAACATATGTTCTAAAACTGCAACACCATAGCACATTGAGAAGGCCAATCCCCGTGGATCTGCCTCTCTTGCCTCATCTGGCCATGGCACCAGGTACCAGCAAATCTTGGACCCAACCCGGGACCTGTTCATCCACTGGTCCTGCACCACCTTTGGGTGGAACCACCTCAGGGGATAGGGCTCGTCCCCCTGGGTGCGGGCACTGACAGGATGCTGTCACCTGAAGCCAGGTCTGGGGTCTGGTGCGTAGCAAGCTCTGTAAGGAATTTGGAGATCTGCAACACCAGCTTGAGGGCCCCTCCTGCTCAGTCCCCAGCACAGCCACCTTCAGGGCCATGAAGGTGCAGTGGTGACTACCCATGGGTGGGGACCTCAGCAACACTGTATCCATTTGGGGGCTCATGGGCATCCAATTACCAACCATCCCTTCCCGTCCAAGGTGTTTACCCCCCGCATGTGTCATATACTGGCCCTGTCTGCGGTCCTGTCTGTCTTGTCTGTCTTCCTACCCATCCTACCTCCCCAAATATACCTACTATCCTTCCCCAACATCCTACTCTCACCTTAAAAAAAGGGGCAATCTGTTCCCACAAAAAAATGTTGCCCCATACATAGCTGTCCATTTCACACGTGTCAACTGGACACATGTAATCTTATCTAATTGGCTTCACAACACATTACTGTTGTCCTCACCCCTCTCTCAGGAGTTTGAGTGTTCACATTTACCTACAAATTCTGTATATATATGCACAGCTATTGCTGTTGAAGAAATGGACAGCTATGGACCTTCCCTACTCCCGTCCTGCATATCCCTAGCTATCTTTCATATTGTTTTTCCCTCTTCATGCTCCCTTTTTCACCACTTTCCTATCACCCCTTTTTTCTTTTCTTTTAAAGAAATTAGAGCAGGGCTAAGTGAGAGTAAGCAGGTATAAGCGGGAGTAAGCGTGTTTGAAGCTAACTCAGATTAAGCACTTCTAGGCTAACTGTGTGTAAACATAGTTCACTATAAGTTAACATCGCTTACTGCCACACAAACCCATGTAAACCCACTTACAACTGCTTAAAAGTGCCCTAATCATTCTGTATCCACAAGCTCTTGTTCTGCCCAGCAACAAAATTATCAACCCTTGCAAGTTTGAACACAAGACTCTACACACCATTGCCACAGAAATTTACCACTAAGCTATCTGAGCTGCAGAATTGTCAGATGCTTTTTCAAACATATCATTCAGTAGAGTCATTCAGCAGTAGGAAAATGATTCTGTAGAATTAGTGACGTTTTGTGGGTGTGTGTATATATATATATATATATATATATATATATATATATATATATCTATGGAAAAATAAATACATAATATATGTGGAGATATACATATATACATATAGATATATATAGAAAAGTAAATAAATACATATATATATATATATATATATATATATATATATATATATATATATATATATATATATATATATATATATATATATATATATATTTATATGTATATACACACACACACACACACACACACACACACACACACACACACACACACACACACACACACACACACACACACACACATATATATATATATATATATATATATATGTACACATACATATAAATATATGCATATATATATATATATATGAATATATATATATATATATATATATATATATATATGTATATGTATATATATATATATATATATATATATATATATATATATATATATATGTATGTATTGTAGTCGTACCTCAGAGCCATACTCTGAATCTCTTACTGCAAGAAATCTATCCAAAGGCTATCAAAATGTGGGTCAATGGGCCCAAACTAGGGACCTCTTTTAAATACTGCCCTTATCCCTCTCTCTCTTACTCTCCAGCAGCAACTGTTCTGCCTTGCAACAAAATAAGTCCTGCCAAGTCTTGGACCCAGGGCCTGTAAACTACAGTCAAAGCAATGCATCATTACACCATATGAGCTCTATAAAATAATGATGATTTTCCAAACATATCAGTTAGTATATTCATTCAACAGTAGGGAAAGTATTCTGTAGAATCAGTCAGGTTTTCTATATATACATGTCTATGTGTATAGAGATGCATTTATGTGGACAAATATATATATATATATATATATATATATATATATATATATATATATATATAGAGAGAGAGAGAGAGAGAATATATATATATATATATATATATATATATATAGAGAGAGAGAGAGAGAGAGATCTGAAATATATCTACGTATATGCATACATATACAAATAGAAAAGTAAATACATATATATATATATATATATATATATATATATATATGTGTGTGTATACAGAAATATGCATAAATATATAACCACTACAAACACATGCAATCTGAGGGTCATGCTGTTGAACACTAGAAGTCTAAATCTGAAACTGCAGTCATTGGAAGCACTCCTAAAAATGGAGAAAATTGACATCTGTGCTATTACAAAGACCTGGTTAAAGGCAGCAGAAAGCACCCCTGCACTACCAGACTATAGCTCATTCCACACCTTTTGGCTGCAGAGCTTGGACTGATGCTCCAAAGGTGGTGGTATTTCCTTATTCATAAAGGATGTGCACACCTTCAGACTGGTAGCCCAACATAATGCATTACAGATACTGCAGGTGTAGCTAACATTGGTTAAGACAGTGATTCAGGTTGTAGCCTGCTATAGGTCCCCAACCATGTCCCAAGACTCACACTCCATGTTCCTAATCACCCTGGAGAATATTAGTGTCCAACCTAACACTCTCATACTGGTTGACTTCAACTACCCCAACATTAACTGGGAAAGCTACTCATGCACCAATGCACTTGCCCAACATTTCCTGGAATTCATTAATTCCAATGGCCTGGACCAGCTCGTTCCTATGCCCACTACAGGTAGCAACATCTTTGGCCTGGTCATTACTAGCATGGAAGACTGTTACTATGCACCAGTTGTCAACTCCTCCCTTGTTAGATCTGACCACGAAGTCATCACCTTGAAAATCCACATCCCTCCCACCCCCCCTGCAAAGGTAACCACCCTAAAAAGCCTTTCCAAAGCTACCTTTGGTCTCCTAAAAATATAGGTGGCTAACCTCATGCCAGCTATGCAAATGGAGACTAGTTGCATGACTGCAAAATCAAACCCCAATACACTCTGAACACATACACAAATGCATGGATTCTGCCATACCCAATAGAACCAGGATGCTCTCCACCAAAAAAGAAAGCCAATCTTGTGGTCCCCTGCCATAAAGAAACTGTGAAACAGAAGGAGGAAACTGATATTGAAGTCCCAAGACTGGATTAACCCCCTTATCATTCTCAACAAAATGTTGAGATCCCTTATCAAATACTCTGAAGCTAGCTGTGAAAACAGAATTGCAGCACATAGTAAAGCCAACCACAAGGCCTCCTAGAGTTATGTAAAGAATCTCCATGGCAATACCAACATTTGCTCTGATGTACTGAACAATGGTACCTCCTAGACTGAGCTGACAGATATTGCCAATATACTGGCTGACAGAGTCAGTGCCAACTTTACCCCTCCCCTCAAAGGACTAATCACAATACCAGTACACTACTAGCCACCCAGTATTACTGCTGCACAGGGTAAAACACCACTGTCCATGGCCAAGAATACAGCTTCTATGGGACTTGACAATATCCCTGGCTGTGTTCTACAATAACTACTGAGTCACCTGGCACCTCAGCTGTGTACCCTGTGCAATCACAGCCTCACTTCAGGCTTTTTCCCTACCAAATTGTGCACTGCTATAGTCATCCCTCTCCACAAAGGAGGAGCGACTGCAGACCATGAGAACTATCTCCCCATTAGCCTGACAAGTCTGTTATGCAAAGCTATGGAATGCATCATCATGAACCTAATAAACAGGGATATGGGAATCTCCAGACTCAGGTTCCCACACAGTTTGTTTTGGTGAAGGGTAGGTCATGCCTGCTAAATCAACCTGGTCAACTTCTTTGAGGCAGTCACCCGAGCTGCGGATGAAGGCAAGGTGGCTCATACAGCCTTCCCTGATCTGGCCAAAACCTTTAATAACATTACCCACTCAGGAATCATGCAAAAACTCACTAAGCTAGGCATCAACCCCTATAATACTAGGTAGGTTGCAAATTGTCTCACAGGTAGAACTCACAGTGTAAAAATACCTAGCTCCAAGTCAGACTGCCGAGCATTCATAAGCGGAGTCCCACAGGGTTCGGTCCTGGGTCCTCTCCTGTTTGGTATCTACTTTTCTGAAGTCCAGGCCAACACGAAGGGACTCTGTCTGACAAAGTTCACAGATGATTGCAAGTTGGGAGTTATTATTAACTCCCCAAGTGATGTTGACATCCTACAGAAAGGCCTCACTGAGACCAACAACTGGTGTCAGAACAATGGCCTTAAGCTGAATGCCAAAAAATGTGTCATCATCCCCCTTGGGAAAAACCCAGTTCCCTTGAATTACCACATCAATGGTAGTCCACTGAACACAGAAGGCATTATAAGATATCTGGGAACACAGGTTGACAGCAACCTCTCTTTTGACCACCACATTTCCACTATGGTCAGAAAGTCCTTCTATGTGGCACATCTCATTACTTAGGGTTTTGCATCCAGAAAGAAAGAGGTCATTGGCTCCCTCTACTCTTCCCTCATTAGGCCAATCATTGAGTACAATGCCTCATTTGGCATGTACCTCACTAGACACCTGCAACAACTGGAGAGGCCACAAAAGTACCTCACAAAGAGGATCCTTACAAAGCAATGCCTGTCCCAGCTCTGTTAGAAATGCTACATCTAAAGAAATCCCCCTCCCTCCACACCATACACACTCCAGAGACCTCAACTTCATTACCACAATCAACAAAACATGCTGGAGAGACAGGTTCATAACCCAGAGACTGCCCATGCTCTGGAATAGACTTCCCATACATGTCAAGCAGAGCACCTCATTGGCCCTCTTCAAGAGAAATCTTGATGAGTGGATGGGAAATAGAAAATTCACCCTGGGGATAACTCCAGTGGTTCTACTCAACAGAGACACTGGGAATTAAGGTTGGGTGGTACAATCCCAGGGTAATCCTATATGGGCTTGGCTTGTAAAGGCTCCAGGGCCATTAGCCTAGTACACACCTATGAACCTATGACAAAATATGTTGAGAACTGGGCTGGGAGGCTGCCAGAAGACATGCAGCAACACTAAGGGACTTCCAGGAGTCCGGCAAGTACTATTTCTGTAGTACATGCTCATAGGTTCATAGATTCATAGGTAGGTACTAGGCTATCTGCCCAAAGGCATTTATAAGCCTAGCTGGAATGTGTTGGCTTTCACCACCCCCTTAGATTGGTTCCCTGTGCCTCTGACCAGCAGAGCCACTGAAGTGATCCCCGGGGGTAAACTTCCTGTTTCCCATCCACTCGTCAAGGTTTGTCCTGAAGAGTGTTAGTAAGGAGCTCTGCCTAATGTAGATTGGAATCTTGTTCCAGAGAATGGGAAGCCTCTTTGACAGGAATCTATCCCGCCAGCATGTCCTATTTATTGTTGTGGTGAGGATTAGATCCCTAGAGCATGTGTGGCTCAAGGGGATATGGTTTTCTTTAGGTGGGGCATGTCCATCAGTTCTGGGTTGGATACGGCCTTGTATGTCAGGCAGAAATCACCTCTTAGTAGGCGGTATGCAACCGAGTACAGCTGGAGTTTCTTCAGTCGAGCTGCATAGGGCTTCTCTTTGAGGCCAGTGATCCTCTTGGTGAGGTACTTCTGTGGTCTTTCCAGCTGTTGCAGGTGTCTTGTAAGGTACATCCCAAATGGGGTGTTGTACTCTATGATGGGTCTGAAGAGTGATGAGTAGAGGGGCACAATGACCTCTTTTGATCTGGATGCAAACCCTTTTGTGATTAGGTGGGCCACATAGAAGGATTTTCTAACCACTTTGGCAATGTGATTATCAAAGGAGAGATTACTATCTACTTGGGTCCCCAAATCCCATATTCCCTCTTCCATATTTAGGGGGCTACCACCTATGTGGTAATTTGTGGGTACTTTGTTTTTTCCAAAGGGGATGACAATGCACTTTTTGGCATTTAGCTTGAGGCCATGATTTTGACACCAGGTATCTGTCTCAGTGAGACCCTTTTGGAGGATGTCTTTGTCAGCTGGAGAGTCAATTATAGCCCCTAGTTTGCAGTCGTCTGTGAACTTGGTCAGCCATAGTCCTCCTCTGCTTGCCTGTACCTCTGAGAAGTATATGCTGAACAGGAGGGGTCCTAAGACTGAGCCCTGGGGAATGCCACTTGTAACCAGTTTAGAGTCAGATGTAGCTTCCACAACTCTTACCATGTGGGTTTGGTCCATTAGCCAGTTGGCACCCCATCTCGTGATATAGGGGTTTATGTTCAGACTGGTGAGCTTGTCTATAATACCAGATTGGGGAATGGTGTCGAAGGCCTTCCTGAGGTCTAGGTAGGCTGTGTAGACCAACTTTCCCTCATCTATAGCCTTGGTAACTGTCTCAAAGAAGTCCACCAGGTTTAGGAGGCATAATCTGCACTTAACCAAGCCAAACTGGGTAGAGTCCAGTGTTTGGAGGTTCCCAATGTCTCTGTTAATGAGATCCATGATGATGAGCACCATAGCCTTGCAGACCAAGCTAGTCAGGCTTATAGGCCAATAGTTCTGGGGGTCTGCTGTGGCTCCACCTTTGTGAAGCGAAATAACCGTTGCTGTGCGCCACTCTATGGGCACGTAGCCTGTGGAGAGGCTGAGTTTGAACAATGTGTTTAGGTGAGGGGTTAGTTCATCTTTGAGCTCATGTAGGACGCAGCCTGGGACACCATCCGGTCCCATTGATGATGTGTGTTTGGCTTTGGAGAGGGCTGTTTTAACCTGAGTGTCTGTGATTTCAGGGGCACTACATTCTTCTGGTATGATTATGGGCCCTTTTGGGGGTGAGAGGGGGGTGAAGTTTGCACTGAATCTGTCTGCCAGAATGTTGGTGATATCAGTCAGTTCAGTGTATTTTGCGGCATTCTGCACTAACACTGAGCAGATTTGGGAATTGCCACTTAAATTCTTGACATAGCTAAAGAATGCCTGGTGGTTATCTTTGGAGTCCTTGGCAATTTTTCTTTCAAAGCTAGCCTTGGATGATTTTATGAGGGATCATAGTTCCTTGCTGATACTGATCAGGGAGGTCTTCCCCTCTTGGGATTTTACTCTTTTCTGTACTAGTTTCCTCCTTCAATTGTATAGCTTGTTTATGGCAGGGGTCCACCAGACTGGTTTCCTTTTCTTGGAGAAGTGAGTCTAGGTTTTGCTTGGGATAGCACAATCCATGCATTCTTGTAGGTGCTCGTAGAGTGCATTAGTAAAGGATTTTGCAGCTTGGGCAGCGTAGTCCTTTAGCATTGGGACTTTGAAACTTTCCACCTCAGTCTTAAGTAAAATGAAGTTTGCTTTTGAAAAGTTTTTCACAGTGGTTTCTTTGACCAGAGGGTGGGGGTGCAATGTGGATATCCAGAGTGATTAGTTTATGGTCAGATCTAACCAGCGAGGGGTTGTCCTCCGGTGTGGAACACCGGTCGCCCATGTTGGGGATGACCAGGTCCAATATGTTGTCACCTCTGGTGGGGGTATTGACCAGTTGATCCAGGGCATTTGAGTTTATAAATTCTAGGAAATGTTGGGCAAGGGAGTTAGCACTTGAGTAGTTCTCCCAGTTAATGTTTGGGTAATTGAAATCAGCCAATATCAGGGTGTTTGGTAGGACCTTTATGTTTCCCAGTGTTTCCAGAAATCGGGAATGGGGGTCCTGAGACATGGTGGGTGATCTGTAGCAAGCTACAATTTGAATTGCAGTTCTGCCCATTGTTAGTTCTACGTGGATGATCTCTGAAGCATCGTGCTGTACCATTAACCTGGAGGTGTGGGTATCCTTGATGAATATGGATATGCCCCCACATTTTGTATTTCGGTCCGGGTTTTCTGGCCGAAATGTATAGTATGAGCTGTAGACTTGTAGTGCTGGGGTGCTCTCTGGAGCCTTAAGCCAGGTTTCTGTTACTGCACATATATCGAATTTTCTCCATACTGAGGAGTGCCTCGAGTGCATGCATTTTGAGGTTTAGACTTCTGGCATTGAGTAGCATTAGTCTCAGTTTTTTTGTTGCTTGTGCTATTTATGGCAGTGGGTTTGTCTTTTGAGCCTTGCCTAAAAAGGCACTATGGGGGTGGCAAGAGCCTTGGCCAGTATTCGAAAGCCTAAGGGTGACAGGTGCAAGCCATCTCTAGTGAAGCAGTGTGGCTTGTCGAGCATGTCATCCCAGGCTGACAGACACTGGATCCCCTTTGAATGACACCAGAAGCTTAGCCAATTGTTGAAATTGATATTTTTTTCTTTATACCGTGGTGTCATTCTTGGTGAAGGCAGGATGCTACTCAGGGTCAGGGTCATACCGGCCTGGGCTAAGTGATCAGAGAGCTCTTCCATGTCTTTTTTCATGTAGACCAGGGAGGTACGGCTCAGGTCATTCCCACCAGCGTGGACAATGACAGAGTCATATTTTTTCTTGTTCTGGAGTGTCCTGAGTGCTTGTGTTATGTGGCGGATCCTGGCACCTGACAGGCAGCTAACAGTAACCTTCTCCTTGTTCAGCCTAGCGAGTGGGACGTCAGTGTGCCTGACTATAGAGTCACCTATTACTAGTGTGTTGGGTATGTTATTTTGCCTTAAGGGCTGTGATTGCATGGCACACTGGTTTTGTGAAGTATGTATTTCATGGTTTGTGTTGGGGGTGGAGGTTGCTTGGATGTCTGCTTTGGAGGTCTCTGTTGCTTTTGCAGATTTTTATTTAGAGCCTCCGAGTATGTTTTTGCGTATTTATGTGTGTTTTCATAGGACTATGTGAGACTGGTGGTGTGATGCAAGTAATTCCCTTCTCCTCTTGACTGGTCCAATCTTGGGTTGAGAGAGCTTAACCTCCAGTTTGGCTGTATAATTGCATCTCTCGCATGTATTAGTGTTTGGTGGTAGGAGGAGAGGGTTGTCTGTGTACATGAGGCAGTTGTAACATTGCCTCAAAATGCCCAGATTCACCAGTTGGGCCAGAGAGTACACCTGAAACTGACCTTTGGACATGTCTGGATAGGTACAGTGAGTTGTTTTACTAATTGGCTGGTAAGGTCAAATAGAGAGCCTTGTCCTACTCTACAGTATGGGGGGGGTCTAGTGCTAAGGTTTATTAGTGCTTGCAATGAGTTTTGAGCAAGTGCCGGGCTGAGAAGTGAATGATTTGAGTGCTTAAGTTGAAAGTTTGTCTAGTTCCAAGGGCAAAAATGAAGAGTAGGCTTTGTGGAGCCGGGAATACTTATACCCTAGCTAACTGGTGCTGCCCGGTGAGCAAAACCCTGCTAATGCAGGTTTTATAGCAGTGGGAATGAAAGTGATAGAAATTAGCCCAAAATGGCCAATAAACTACTAATTTCTGGGCTGAAACCACTCCTCCAGGAACAGATAGGCTGCTCAAAGCTCCCCTCTCTCACAGGTGAACAGAGAAACCTCCTTCTATCCAAGTAAGGTATGGGCAAACACAGAAATTTGTAACACAGCCCTGAATTCAGCACTAACCTGAAAACTGGACTATACTAGCTTAGAAAGGTGGGAAAACAAGTTTTTTTTTTTCAGAAACTAAAGCAGATACAATAAAAAAACCCACTTTAAATGCACAGAAATGGCTATCACACTTGAGCGTGTAGCCTACAACAGTTAAACAGATCATTTAAACACACAAATGACTTTGTTATAGTGCAGGCAGTAAAATAAGTACAATATGTAGCTGAAACAAGCTTTTTAAGTCACAGAAACTCTAAACAATCAGCATTTTAGGTGGAATTAGCTAAAGGCAACAAAAAATGCAGAAAAATGATACTTAATCACTCCAAAGTCTCTCTTTTGCCTCTCTGCTGCTGTGGAACTTTGCCGAGCACCAGGCAGGAGCTTGCTGAGCTGTAAACAATATCCTGGATTCTGCATAAGTCTGGCTTATGGGGAGTTGTCAGTAGACAGAAGCACTTACCCACACCAAACACCATCCAGGGCTGTGTACAGGTAGCCAAACATAACATCAAGTCTCCCAAAGGCATGCGCTGCAATGTGTAATGGTGTCATGGTCCAAGGTTCACACCTACAGCCAGTATTGCTAAAGCTACATGTGGTGCACAAGCAACATCTCACTTCACCTGAGGACCACCATACACATGTTGAAACTTGATGGTTGCAGTGTCCAGCATTAGGGTTGCTGTCTATTAGCTGGAACTAGGCCTGTAGACATGGTGGAGGGAATTCAGAACAGTTACAAATAGCACTCACATGCGTCCACAGCCATCAAGCATCTACAATACATACGAGGATGGAGAAGGGTTTCAGCTTCCAACACAGCAATGAACTGAAGCATACATTCAAAGCTAGCTAAGAATGGCTCTATCTGAACACAATCAAGGTTATGAATTGGGCCAGACAAAGCCCAGTCTCAATACCAACAGTAAACCCCCAGTGTGACCTCCAAGGACTGTGCACATGATCTGGGCTTGCAATCTTACAGAGGTGGGGGACCTTTGTAGGGAAGACTGTCCAAATAATGCCAAGGCAAGATGTGCCATGCTAATATACCCCTTCAGAGGCAGTGCAACTGCTGTAGTGCAGTTTACAGGTGCTTCAACCAAGCATTAGTTTAAAGGTATTCATAGCTATGCAACTGCAATATTGTAT